>NC_056731.1:430095956-430138456 GCF_019279795.1 Protopterus annectens | reverse complement strand
AAATACAATCTGTGAGGAAAAGCTTCTGTTTCAGCAGAAGGATTCTACATTCAGTTAGCAGTTATACTGTTAGCTACATATCTAAACAGTATCACCTGCTATTCTTATTGATCAAAAAATGTATTTCAAAATTGAGCTGTAATATCTATCAACACTCAGCGAAATGATAAACGTAACAGCATGCGACAGAGAACACAACTGCTAATGATTAATAGTGTACAAGACAACATATGGGCTACTTAACCACAGTTATTACAGTCAGAATGTGGACTGTCCAAGAGAATCAAAGCACCTCTAACTTAAAGTCCTGCTTAGTCAAACATTATCCTTACCCTACATCAACATGGTAGGAGGAGCCACATACACACACACACACACACACACACACACACACACACACACACACACACACACACACACACACACACACACACACACACACACACACACACACACACACACACATACTAGGACATCGCACCCTCTCCCATATTAGAAACACCTTCATAATTTTAGCCTCTGACATTAACTTTGTCATTTTTCTAAGCAACCTTTGAGGAATGGAAAAATGCAGCTCATGCCTGACCCAATTAATAATCCATAACAATGCCATTTTTAATCAATATCATAATCTGACCTTGCACCATTATGGTACTTTCTGAATCCATTTTTTTCAGCTATAATAAAGCTCAGGAAATACTGACCACACCTCTTTTGTAACGTGGGTTATAACATAGTGTTGATCCTAATATACATGTACTCTGCACAATAACATCAGATGCATTTCTTATAAGATTTCTTATATGATACACAAGCTTTGCCATAGAAAGAGCAGAGTAACACATAAAAGGCAAAACAAGAATAAAAGGGGCAGATGGGCTAAGCACCAGTATTTGCATTCACCTTCATGCACCAGGTCATTTTCATAAAATACAAGAAGACTGTGTCAGCAAAATCTCTAGATAAAAAAAACTCTCTGAAAAATGTACCAACTGCTACAACGTTACTGGTCTTGTATTTGGTGCAGATGATTAGGAAACAGTTAATGAGCTGTTTCCTGTGGTCCAGTGGTCCACATTTTGATTCCTTCAGCCTCCATTGGCAAACAGTGTGAAGCTCAGCAATTCCTTTAACCAGATAGCGCTCCCAGGCTGAGTCTGAAAAAGGAGATCAGTCTTGTACCCTGCTTAACAACTGCAAATAAAATAAATAAAGAATACTAAAAATGTCCAGTTTTACAAACATTTAGGTCAGGGAGTGGATCCTTTCCTTAATGTCAAAGTTTGGACTTAATTCTGAAGAAACATTCTGTAGAAACATTATGTCACATTCCAAGACTGTTACATGAGTTCACAGCAGACAACTCTTCATTTGCAACTGGGAAAGGCCTGCCTATTCCAAGTAATGAATACGTTCTAATTTAATTTTGTTAATGGCTCTACAACATTTACAGATAGACTGTCAAGCAGACTGGCCTTAAAAAAAGAATGAGCCTTCTGTTGCAGACGTGTAAACTATAACACTACCACTGCTACTATGTTGGTACAGAATTCTGCATATGTCTGCGCCATCAGCACTTCAAGCTCAGGAGGGGACTTGGGCTGCTGAAAGGGTCAGCTGGGCAGATAGGATGAAGTGCCAAATGGCCATCTTCTTTCTCAGGAGCAGGAGAGAGTTACAGAGGGACTGCTGCCTCTGCAACCTCTGGTGGAGATCAGAAATTTCTCAGGGCCACTCTGTAATGGCAGAAATATGAGATGCAATGCTAACTGGACAGACACATACATCAGGGCAGCTGACACCACTGCATTTTGCTCTCACTATTGGGGAACTTGACCAGCCATCACAGAAAGGTGCTTACTGGAATCCTGCCTAATGTTCCCCTGCAATGTCTTCTGTCACTGGCTCAAGGAATTTCACCAAAAGGCCTACACTCTGAGAAGTCAGGGGGACTGCATGGCAAAGGGACATGTCTGGGATTATTCTTAACGTAGCTGTAAGGGTATGGATGGAGAGTGATTATAGGGTTTGGAAAGCTAGAAATCAATAATAAAGTCAGATGAGGACTGGGGTTAAAAAAGGTAAATAAACTGCAACACCGCTGCCATTAATACACAGAATTCTGGCTACGTAATGATCTTAGAGACATTCTTTTTTTTTAAGTATCTCCATACTCAAATTCTCACAGGATCATAGGTTCATAGGATGATACTAGGCTACTGGCCCGGAGGCCATTATAAGCCAAGCCAAGACTTTCATCCATGTTTCCTCAAAGTCAGCATCTGTTTCCCCTGTCCAGCAGGGATACAGGTGAGATCCCAGGGGTGTATTTTCTGTTTCCCATCCAATTGTCCAGGTTCCTCTTAAAAAGGGCTAAAGAGGTAATCTGCTTGACTTGGAGAGGGAGTATATTCCACAGATGGGGGAGTCTTTGGGACACAAATCTATCCCGCCAACAAGTTCTCTTAATGTCACAGACCAGATTAAGGCCTTGCATGTGGGTTGCGTGAGTGGAGTTTGACTTACAGATATGCAGCAACTCCATCAAGGCTGGGTCTGAGATGGCCTTGTATGCCAGACACAGGTCACCTCTGAGCAGTCTGTATGAGACTGAGTAGAAGGACAGGGCTTTTAGCCTACCTGTATAGGATTTGTGTTTGAGATCTTGGATTTTTCTGGTCAGGAACCTCTGTGTTTTTTCCAGCTGCTGCATGTACTTGGCAAGGTACATGCCGAAGGGGACATTGCACTCGATAATGGGTCTGATAAGGGAAGAGTACAGAGATGTTATGATCTCCTTGTTCCTGGATGAAATACCTTTATTTATGAGGTAGGCAATATAGAAAGCCTTCCATACAACAGAGGCAACGTGGTGGTCAAAAGTCAGGTTGCTATCAACCTGGGTGCCCAAGTCCTTCATGACTGATTGAGTGCTTAGTACATTGTTATTAATGTGATAATTAGTGGGGATGCCATTTTCCTCAAAGAGGATAATGGTGCATTTCTTGGCATTCACTTTGAGGCCATGCTTCTGGCACCAGTCATTAGTTTGGGTAAGGCCCTCTTGGAGGATGTTCGCATCAATAGGGGAATTTAAGCCAGCACCCAGCTTGCAGTCAAGGCCACTAGTTTTGGCTTACACCTCAGAAAAGTATATCCCAAACAGTAGAGGGCCCAGAATCGATCCTTGTGGTACACCTCTCATTACGGGCCTACTAATAGAGGTGGCTTACCCTATTTTGACTAAGTAGGCTTGGTCAGTGAGCCAGTTAGCTACCCATCTGGTAACATATGGGTTGATGCCTAGCTGGGAGAGTTTATCTATTATGCCTGAGTGGGGAATAGTGTGGCTGGTGGCTGTTTTGAAGAAGTCGACCAAGTTTGACAGGCATGATCTCCCTTTGACAAAATCAAACTGTGTGGGTCAAGCGTCTGGAGGTTGCCAATATCCTTGTTTATAAGCTCTATGATAATGCATTCCATGGCCTTGCAGATCAGGCTAGTTAGGCTGAAGGGCCTATAATTCCCTGGGTCAGTGGACACTCCACCTTTGTGTAGAGGGATGACAATGGCTGTCCTCTATTCAGCTGGGACCAAGCTGGTGCTCAGGCTTTGTTTAAATAGGGTGCCTAATGGAGCTGAGAGCTCATGCCTGAGTTCATATAGGAAACAGCCAGGGATGTTATCAGGTCCCATGGAGACTGTATTTTTTACCTTTGAGAGGGCATTAAAGACCTGCTCCTTGGTGATGAGGGGAGGGGGGCAAGTGCCGGGGATGTCCTGGTTTACTGACTGGGGGACGGGGGTTGAAGTTTTCACTGAACCTGTCTGCCAGTATGTTGACTACATCTATGGCATTTGTGTATGTGGTGCTACTGACCACCAGTTCAGAGAAGATTTGGGTGTTACCTTTGAGATTGAGGACATATGTGAAGAAGGCCTTGTGATTGTCCTTAGTGGCTGTGGCAATTTTAGCTCAAAGTTAGACTTAGAGGATTTTGCCAGTGACCTTATTTGCTTGTTCAGACAAAGAAGAGATTGCTTCCAATTTGGCAACTTCTCCTTCTTGGTCCTGGATAGCAATTTTTGTCCTTTTATTATACAGTTTGCTTATTGCTGCTGTCTACCAGACAGGTTTACTCTTCCTTAGGAAGACAATTTGGTCCTGTCAGACATCGCTGAGTCCACACAGCAATGTAGGTGCTCATATAGTTTTTTGGTGTAGGTTGGACATTAGTACTAGTTCCAACTGAAGGGACGGTGGCTGTGAAGCTGCTTATACCTGCTCTGAGGAGATTGTAGTCAGCTTTGGAAAAGTTATTTTTTTTCTTTTTTACCCTGACCGTGGGGGGGGAATGGTGATTTCAAAACTGATCGCTTTATGGTCGGATCTTACCAAAGAGGATGACAGTGTAGGGGTGCTACAGTAGCTACTCATGTTGGTTAGAATCAGGTCCAGGATACTTTCACCTCTCATAGGGATGTCGATCAGTTGATCCAATGCATTGACACTGACAAAGTGGCGGAATCTCTGGACGTTCATGTTTGGGCTAGAATAGGTTTTCCACTCTATGGTTGGGTAGTTAAAGTCACCCAGGATCATGGTAGAGGGTTGAATCTTCATGGATTCAAGTAAGTTCAGATAGGTAGACTGGGCACCCTGAGTCATGGTTGGGGGTCTGTATGATTTGAATAGGTGTTTTGTCAACAGTTAACTGCACTTGGAGTATCTCCTGTGCATCATACCGTCTGATCAGCCAGGAGGTGTGTATGTCTGATAAATATTGAAATTCCACCTCCTTTGGCTTTGTAGCCCTCCATTTGGGGTCTGAAAGTATGGTAGGATAAGTAACCTGGTAAGACTGGGGTGCTCTCCACAGCTTTGGACTGGGTTTCAGTGACTGCACAAATGTCACCATCCTCCAGGGCAAGGAATGCTTGCAATAAGTGTAGTTTCATAGTAAGACTCCCAGCATTTAGCAGCATGACCTTTAAATTCTGTTTAGAAGAATTTTTCATGTTGGTAATTTTTTCCTCATGACTTTGCCTAAAAAAGGCACTATGGGGGAGGCAAGAGCCTTTGCCAGAAGCCTGAAGCCCAGGAGAGACAGATGAAGGCCATCTCTGGCAAAGCATCGTGGTCTATCAATCATGTCCTCCCAGGCTGTCAGGTACAGGATCCCTTGGAATGACACCAGAAACTAAGCCAATTGTTAAAGTCAATAATTTCCTGTTTGTATTGATGCACCATTTTGGGTGATGGTAGGACACTGCTTAAAGCTAGGAACATACCTGCCTGGGACACATATTCATGCTAGACTATTGCCCCTCTCTGGCACTGCCTCATACTTGGCTTCCCCTTACCTGGACCCTGTGGTCCTAGTCTTCCAAACTTTAATATCCATGATGACCAGTTTATGTCATCACATTACAGGTGAATAAATTAAAAAGTAAATTCAAAATGAAGAAAAATATGATGCCTTTTCAATCAAAGCCATATAGTCTGGATCTCAGAAACAAAAGACATCACAACCCTGTACACCCCCTGTGTCTAAGGTGAAATTAGCCTTGTTGTGCAGTTTGTTTTTTGCTAATATTGTTTGCTACATTCTTTGCGTGTGCTTAACTTGTATGCATGCTTGTATGCTTGCAAACTTTCTAACCCAGTTTAATCCAAAGAATTGTATGTCCTAAGTTTGAGATTTGTGTTATACATTTATTTCGTCTCTCTTTCTCTCTCTGTGTCTTTCTCATTCTGTCTTTTTCCTTATAAGCTGGCATGAGTCTGAAAAGGTCCTGATGGATCAGGATCAGCACATTACTCTTACAAACATATTTAAATAAATACATCAACTAGCAGGGGCGGGGGTTGCTTCACCTTAGACCAACAGTGCAAGCATGCTTTAAAAAGTCTGACTCTGAAATTGGTGCCATTTGCAACTGCTGGTACCACAATTACAAAGAAGACCCAATCTGCACTTATTAAATTCACTGTAACCCTCCAGAAACACCTCTCATCACTTACATTTTGCAGGCACTGTAGGAGTGAAACATAAGCATCAGCACCATATAATTCAGCCTACAGCTAATCTCTGCAAATGTAAGCAGCCTACAATTACATAATTCAGTTTCTTCAAGAACTGTCCACTTTAACCTCTCATATAACATATCCCCTTAGATGTACTGTTAAGTTATTCTGTCTCTGCACTGTATGTGCTGAAATGACCAACTTGGCTTTCCTAAGGACAGTACATTAAAATTACTTAATATAGGAATCTGACCATTAAACTAGATAGATAAACCTATTAATGTCAGTCTGCTATAAATAAATTGACATAAAACTAAGGTATATAACCAGTAAAACTGA
Source organism: Protopterus annectens (assembly GCF_019279795.1). Classification (NCBI taxonomy): domain Eukaryota; kingdom Metazoa; phylum Chordata; order Ceratodontiformes; family Protopteridae; genus Protopterus; species Protopterus annectens. The sequence continues at coordinate 430,132,089 of NC_056731.1, read as the reverse complement.
GGGGATTACTGCGATGATTTTACAGATAATTTCTGTTAATATTATTTTATCTGGTGTAATGCCAGCTCCCAGAGTGACACTACCTTAGATGTAACAGTACTTAACATGTTAAAGGTGCGCAGTGTATTTGCTTCCTATAACTGTGTAGTGTGAATTTGCTACATTTTGCTTATTCATATGTCTGTATGTCTAGCATTACTCTAATCTGTTGATGTCCTGCTCTGAAAGCCTTGGTATTAATTTAAACTTAGGATAATGCATTCTACCTTGTAATTTGGTCAAAATTGAAAAAATTATTTTTTGGTCAAATTTACTCTCCTACCTAAAAATAAAAGGAGATGCAATCACTTCTTAAGTTAGCCCAGAAGGTACATCATTCTGCAGAGAACTGAAAATATTCAGCAACATCCATTTCTAAACATTCTTATCCACCCACATTTTTTTTATTGCTGCTTCAGGCTTTTATACCTGCAGTATCATTTGTTCATCTATTCAGCTGCAATTGTTGCCACGTGTGTCATTTATAGCGGCACCTACACACAGCTCACACTTCTAGTTTCATATAACTAAAACAGTGACTCTGTCACTATCAGTGTAGAACTTTGGTAAATATTGAATGGTCTCCCAGGTGCTGGCTACTATCTGTAAAACAAGTTACTGCAAGAAAAGCACATTCCATTATTCTAAGCCACCAATGTAAGGAAGGCAGGTTAGTCTGTACGGCAACTAAATCTGAATTACGATCAGCTGTTATGACTGTTATGCTATACAAAATGTCACTCATCTTGAAAGTGAGAAACATAAAACCACAAAATACTATACAGTGAGAAGGTGAAAAAATGAGGACAGGCCATATTTTCAAAGAGCACTATGTTCAGGATACGTAATGAAGGTTGATTGTATTTTTTAAATTATACTCTTTTCATGGTCAAATGAGATAATTAAGCTAATATTTCTTTTAAAATGAAAAATTGCTAAATGCTTTTCATCCCTGAAGGAAGTTAGAGATTATGCATAAGTAAGACATGATCTTAAGAAAGAACAAAAATTGTGAAACCTGAGGAATTAAATTTTAATGAAATAGTATGTCTGTTTGCCTGTGTTCAATTCATAACTTGTACCCTGACATTTTCAGAAAATAACTTTATGATATCATACTGTCACCAGACTACAGACAGGAATTTGTTCATTTATTAGTGAGAATTGCTGTGCCTACTTTAAAATCATGAAGCAGTTTCAGATTTGTGTATGTGCATAATGTTGAGGAAAAGGCAACCAAAATCACTACTAGAAGTAGTCTGAGTGACATTTCAGCACTGAAAATCCAAGCTGTTTTAATTTCTCACAGGCAGTAACATCATTAGTGACCCATTAACTGAAGACTGTCCTTACTGTGTAGTCATTTTGATCTTTCCTGAAGAGATCTGGTTGTTATATGTATCACTGATCTGAGAATGTGCCTAACAATAAAAGTGATCAAGTGTGCTGTCATGCTAACATTCAGAAACTCATAATCCTTCACAGTGACCATAACGCCAGACCAGAAATTACAGAAATGACTAACACCTAAATTACCCACAACACAATACATATGGCATATTCATAGGTTTATAGAGTCATTGATGTATACTACAGCCCTTATAAGCCTAGCCGTGCAACCCAAATGTGACCCATAGATTTGATTTATATAGGGGTGATCTATTTACTGCTTCTATCCATCAAAGACACAGGCAACAGACCAGGAGTGAATTATCGATTATCCACCCATGTTTGTTTCCTATTAAATAATGGGACTGTTTTATTGAAAGCTAACAGAAAAAATTCCCCAGTGCATTAAGTGGGGGGGGGGACTCCCTCACATCCTTCCGTGGATTTACCCAACTGTAAGTGCCTTACTTAATGTAACATACTACATAGTTGCAGAACGTCTGGAAAGTACATCTGCTTTAACAAAATGGTCTCTCAAATAAACAGGGCTCATATAATTGTGCATTTACCCAACATACACAAGCATGCACATACACACAGATTTTAACTAGTAAAATGTTATTTTCATGAAAGGTTCAGACTGCAAAACAGAAAATATGAATGTTTTTGTGACATGAGACTTCAGACTAACACCCTCCCCCATTCCCCTTTAATTACAAAATCTGGTGATATCTGCACATGAAAGTAACTGTTCTTACCTGACCAACATATTCTGCTACACCCTGGCACCAAGGAAGTGTGAAGAGGTTTTGTATCCCCCCACCCTATACACCAATGCCACAATTTTCTTTTCAGGGAAAGAAGGGCAGGAGCCAAACACCACTGGGGAAACTACACCTAACTGTATGATAGAATATTAGACATACAAGTAGCCACAGCATTACATGGCACCAAAAATCGAGAATTGAGAGTAGGAATAACAAATAAGGGTAAGTCCTTTATGTTGATTTTTACTATAAATCACTACTGAGGGTAGGATATTTATGCATCACAGTGACCAACTGCCAGAATTATTTTATAGTGCACATATGTATGGAACTTTATGCTGATTTGTGCTATAAAGTAATTGTTACAAATTCCTCCTAAAACCAGTTAATTTTCATGTATACGTTTGGCTTTAATGCAAAAATGGCCATGAAAACCTAAAGCAGTGTATAAACACACATCAACAGTAATAAAATAATGGGGCTCTATCATTCAGCGGATACAGCCTGAGATCAAAAGCAATATAAGCATGATAATAAATTACACGTCATTATTTTCCTTTACATTTTACTAGTAAAGTTACCTTGCAATGTTACTGTCAAAGGGTGACAGCAGTCAAAACTCTAAACAGTGAAGGAATTTCAACAACTTCCTATATCACCGTACATATTTTAAACCTCAGTAGCTGTAAGTAGTATATTCAGTTAGTTACCAGCTGTATCTGTGCTACAGTGCTAATATATGAATATAAACAAGCAGTTTATAGAATCAAGGACCTTTACTGTCAGACTTAAAGAGATGTATTTAGTAATTACTCATTTGTTCATTTAGGAAAAAATATGCATTTAGAACATACTCAGCTAAAATACAGAAAAAAAAAAAACAGTTACAGAAAGAGCGTGAATGAGTATTACAAGGCAGCGATAGTAATGTCAAGCACTGTATTAGTCTTTAAGTAATAAGAAAAATATATCACACTGAAATGTGCGCTGCGGTAGCATTGTCACCTCACAGTTAGACGTTGCCTGTTCGATTCTCAGTTAGAGCGTCTTCTGTGTGGTGACGGGTGTTCCTTCATTGAAGGTTGTACATTAGGCCCGGCAAGTCAGCATGTAAAACTCTACTGCCAATCATTAGCGGACCGGAGTTTCGCTGCGGCGACCCCTAACCGGGAAAAGCCGAAAGACACAAAATATCACACTGAAATGTGACCTGCAGCCACTCTGCACTGACAGGAAAATGAGTAGATTATGGAGGAAATATCTAAATGCCTTATATTTGAAGTAGACTTTTCTAAGAATGATTTTCCTGTGGCATGAATACAAAGAGGCAAACATTTCCATACTCTTGGACATTAAAGAGAAGATTTTGTCACTAGAGTAAATTCAGGTCAGAGGAATACAAAGTAGAGGTGAGTTATAAAGAGTATGCAGGACAGTGGCAACAGTTAATCTTAAGTAACATGCAAATTAGAAACTAAATAAATAAATCTTTAACATACTGGGAGATAAATCAGTTCTCAAGTTTCACAATGATGTTTGGACTTTGGTAAATGTGACAAAAGTGATACACATGCTTTACAAAACAGTGTGCATGGAAAACATTATAATTAGGCAAAAGGGGAAATGACAGCAACCTACAGGATTTATTCTGTCTGAGAAAGAATAACTCTGATCAGAGATACATTAATAGAATGACAGACAAGGTAAGAGACCCTACTGCTAAATTAGGATACAAAACAGAGTGACACAATGGTTAGTGTTGCTTTCTTTTAGTGCTTGGCCCCCACAGTTTGATTTGTGGCTGAGGTGGCTGCTCTTTGTTTATGTGACTGTTAGGTGGTAGTCTGAAGCACTATGGCCTCTTTTAGACGATGGCCTGGAACACTGTGTCACAACAGGAGGTGCTGTTACAAATGTATTAGAACTGTATGTCGTGTATATCAAACTGATTTGCACAGATGTTTGGGTTGAAAAGGTACTTGTAAAAGGCTTGTGTTTGAAATGTATCCACAGTGTGCCCTACTGGAGAGAACAGAAATGTGCATACGCTATTGTAATTGTTTAAATGCATATGTTTTAACAGAGGAAACTGGAAGATTAAGCTCAGTCCACCAAACTTTAAAATATATCTGAAATTAAATCACTTTACAGGCTAGGCTATAAAGATACTATCTCACAGGTTTCAATGCAGCCAGAGACACAAAGTCTGTACTAGGAAGCGTTCTGCATTGCCTTTGGGGTGAGCTAATTAATACTCTGGAAGCACAGAGGTTTGAAAATGTTTTATGACTTCCAGCACTTGCCACAGATCTGAACAAAAGTCCTTCTGTGTGTGTATTTTTACAGGTAGGTGCTAAATCCTGCCAGCTTCCAGCAATGGGGGTTTGGATGGGAACTAGAAGTCAGATGATCAGAAGTGATGTTATTCTGCAAGCTATCTCAGAAGCAATATTTTAGATATTATTTTGAGAAGTCTCTTAGTGAGACAGAGCATTCTGTATTCTGTCCTGGGCCTGACAAGAAGAAGGATAATTCACCACATCATCTGACTTGCTCTATTAAGTAAGTAAGGAATAGTACAATTCTCTTAGATTCAGGCAGGAATATAGTGAAGCATAGTTTAGATATTGTCTTTCATTATTTTTCTCAGCCTGTCTTTCAATATTATTTTAAGTGTTTCCTGTAATTTTGAACTCTGAAGTCACTGTGGATATATACTAAGTGTTTTGTTCTTTTATTATTTCTTATTAAATATATTTAAACTTTTCATTGTGGCTGATCTTTGTAGAGATATTTAGGTTTTGAGAGTACTTGCATATTTATTTGGTTACACTGTGTGGGTCACCCCACTAGCCTTGCTCTTTGTCAAACTACCATTTGTATTAACATTAATTTCACTCAGTATATTGAGTACACCTGGAAGAGACTTAATGTAGCTGGCAGGAGTATCTGGGTGCACTAGTAACTACCTTATAGTCTGGGCAAGAAGGGGGCATAGCTAGTAAAGCTGTGCCAGCCTTTCCCAGGTGTGTATGTTTGTAAATCAAATCTCAAAGAGAGTGTGTGTCAGCTACTTGGGCAGAGACACGAAGCACTGGTTGGGCATAGAGGGTGCTAGAGGTCTTAGTTGGACACTCAGCTGAGATCTCAGCTCTATGGCTGTGCCAGTGGGGAGTCTTACTGGGGATCTGGAGAAAAGAGGGAGAAACCAGCCCTGGATTGACTGTGTTTCCTGTGTGCTCTTAAAGAAAATTGTGCTTGATGCAGTAGGCTGCATCTCGCGATGCTGTGTATGTACCTGTTATCCTCCCAGTGAACATTCCCCACTGGAACACTAGTGTCCTTTTTCAGCTATCAGGCAATTATATGTAAGGTAGATATACTGGCCTCTGAAACAAACGGAAACCACTAAACCTTCTTCAGTTACATCAGGAACCTTCATGGCAAAGTCCAGGTTTGTTCTGAATTAGCACTTAATGGTATCACTTATACTAATCCTGTTGACTTAGCCAACCTGCTAGCAGATATGTTCAGTGCAAACTTCTCTCCCTATACCCTCCCAAAGGCCCATTCGACATCACTGATACTTGTCCCGCACCTGACATCTCCATAGATCAAGTGTTACAGGCCCTATCCAAGGCAAAGAACACAACTTCCATGGGACCTGATAGAATCCCAGGCTGTATTCTGCACCATTTCCAGCAAGAACTAGTTTCACCATTGAACACCTTATTCAACTACAGTCTAAGTACAGGCTTCATTCCAGCAGCCTGGAGAAATGCCACTGTCATCCCCTTGCACAAAGGTGCTGCCACTACTGGCCCTGGAAACTACCACCCATTAGTTTTACAAGTCTGATCTGTAAAGTCATGGAGCATGTTATTATGGATCTCATAAACAAGGACATAGGCAATCTCCAAGCACTTGACCCCACCCAGTTTGGATTGTCAAAAGCAGATCTTGCCTGTTGAATCTAGTTGGCTTCTTTGAGACTGTCACCAAAGCCATGGATAAGGGAAAGTCAGTACATATAGCTTACTTTGACTTGGCCAAGGCCTCTGACACAATCCCCCACTAGGGCATCATCAAAAAGGCTTCATAAATCCCTATCTCATCAGGTGGGTGGCCTACTGGATCACCAATAGGATCCACAAAGTCACAATAGGTGCCTCCACCACTGACAGCAGACCTGTCACTAGTGGTGTTCCCCAGGGATCTATCCTGGGACCCTTACTGTTTGGCATCTACTTCTCAGAGCTCCAGGCAAAGACAAAAGGCCTGCGGCTGATCAAGTCTGCAAATGACTGCAAGTTGCGTGCTGTCATTGACTCCCCAGATGACGTTAACATACTGCAAGAGGGTCTCACTGCAACAAATGACAGAAGCCAAAGTCATGGCCTTAAGTTAAATGCAAAAAAATGTATTATTACACCAGTCGGCAAAAACATGGCCCCTACTAACTATCACATCAATGGCAGCCCCCTAAACACACAACCTGTGGTAAGCGACCTGGGTACTCAGGTTGACAACAATCTCACATTCGACCATCATGTGGCAGTAGTGGTCAGGAAAGCCTTTTAACTGGTTCAACTCATAAGTAAAGGGACTGCATCCAGAAAAATGGAGGTTATTATCTCTCTGTACTCCTCCTTAATTAGGCCAATAATTGAGTATAATGGCCCTTTTAGTATGTACCTCTCCAAACACCTGCACCAACTGGAAAGGCCACAAAAATACCTCACAAAGAGAATCCATGGCCTCCAACACCTGTCCTATATTTTCAGGCTCAAATACACCATCACTCTGCTTGGTATCATACAGATTGCTCAGAGGTGATCCGTGTCTCACCTACAAGGCAATATCGGACCCTGCCCTACTAGAGATGCTCCATATCTGTAACCTTGCGCATTACCTGCTCGAAAGGCCTAAATCTAATATGCAACATCAACAAAACCTGCTGGAGAGACAGGTTTGTCTCCCAGAGGCTGCCCCGTCTCTGGAATAGACATCTCCTACATGTCAAACACAGTACCTCACTGACCATCTTCAAGTGCAACCTTGATGGGTGGATAGGAAACCACAGATTTGTCCCGGGGGTTCCACTTGTGTCCCTCAGTGATAGGGGCGACAGGTGCTGACTGAGGTTTCTTTTTTGGGGATATAATCTGAGCTAGGCTTGTAAGGGCCCCACGGCCATTAGCCTAGTAACTTCCTACGATCCTATGATCCTAAACTAAAAAAAATCTAAACTACATGATAACCTGTGCTTATAAATCATGATGTCAACAAGATGTAAAAACACTTTACACCACCATGGTTTGGCTCTCTGCTTCAGTGCTCCAGGGTTCAGTCCTGGTCTCTGGTTATTTATTGTCTGTGTAGCATTTACACGTTCTTTGTGGGTTTTCTCTGCGACTCTGGAATCTTCTCAAAAATATGCTAGCTGATTGCTCCAAAGTCTCCATATATACTGCATTCTACCTTGTCCTTTTGGCCTACGTCATGGTTGAAAAATGGTTCAAAGTTACCAGATCATTTATCTCGTTGACAAATGAATAAATTAATATTAAAAAAATAAACTTATTTGCAAGTTATCAAACAGATTTATTTAGAAAAATAATTTTAAAAAGGGTAAAAATGTTGATAAAGATTATACTTAGAAATCTGGGGCTTACTTCTCCAGGTCTTAACTAAGGGTTGCTTTTTTGGTGTTACATGCTTCACATTTGTATCCATTGTTAAGTCCACCCTTCTGCAAAAAAATTACAGAGACATGCTAACTGGATGACCTGCTCCTAAGTGCATATTTGTGCATGAAAGGGAGAGTATGTGTACCGTGCAAAGGATGGTCATCACCCACAGGAGTGCACGGCCATTACCACAGGAGTGCTTCTTGCCTTATACCAATTACTTGTCAGGATAGGCTCTGTCTCATCCCACCTCTTTACTACCCTGACACTGAATACCGAAAGTTGGCTGTTCAGTAAATGCAGGAGAAGTTTTGCAATTTAGTAAAGGAAGAAAAATGGTAAAACTCTTCTAGATTAAAAAAATATATATATATGTGCACATATCTTCTAAAACATTGTTTTACTCATAACAACACTGACCTAGTGACTTGGCATAATGCTTTCCAGAGGGCACAAAGATGAAATAATATAGCAATAACCCACACCTGGGTGTGGGTAATGCTGGATTTACCCACACCCAGAAGTAGGTTATTGCTATTATACAATGACATTATTTAAGAAAAAAAAAATTACTTTTCTTAAATAATGGCATTGTATAATGCCTCCTTGCTGCCCTTCCGCGGCTGTCTGGTACTCTGTGGAAGTTCTGATGTACTGCGCATGCCTATGCAGTACATCAGAGCTGTGGGCAAAAGCAACGGAGAAAGCAAGATCTCCGTTGCTTTTTACTGTTTCGCTATGTTAAATGGGTTTAACATAGTGAGACAGCTTTAAAATAAGCAACGGAGATTTCCGTTGCTTATTTTAAAGCTGTCTCGTTATGTTAAACCCATTTAACATAGCGAGACAGGTTTAAAAAAAAGCAACGGAGAAAGCAAGATCTCCGTTGCTTTTTACACATTGTGTCACTATGTTAAAGGAGTTTAACATAGCGAGACAGCTTTAAAAAAAGCAACGGAGATCTCCGTTGCTTTTTTTAAACCTGTGTCGCTATGTTAAACTCCTTTAACATAGCGAGACAGTGTTTTAAAAAATACTTATAGTAATGGAAAAAGTCCGGGTGACCGGACCTTTTTCCATTAGTATAAGTCGATTTACAATGTGCACGCTGACCAATCAACGTGCACGTTTTGGAATATTAATGGGGGGGTCATGGTATAATAGGAAACCACCATACCAAAATAAACAACACCAACTAGTATGCAGTAAAATATCTTCATAATTAAAGGAACACTGTAATCCAGTCCTAAAGAACATTCCTGACTCAATAGTTTATAATTCAAAACACATTAATCATATGTTCTGTTAAACTATTACAATTGCAATATGGAAATATATTGACAGAAATTAAACATTAATTTATGTTGATGATATATAATATTTAGTTAATCAAATATTACCAAAATAGTTCAAAACTCAGGCCTCTAGGAGACAAAGGAAGTGTTAAATTTAAAAGAAAAAAACAAAAAATAATACACCAGCAGCTTGGATTAATGGCTCATCAGTTAACTTCCTAGCTTTTAATTTACTGAAAACATATATCTTGCCCTCTCTTTGTCTTAAATAAGGAGTGCTAAGTGCAGTGTACTTAAAAGTGAAATGTTACCTTTTTGAAGCTTTAAAGTTGCACAAAAGAATTCTACAAATTTTTGTTTTGGCATCTCAAATATGTTCCTGTATTCTTAACATAACCATTCAAAATGTTTGCCCTATATATTACTTTGTTTTGGAACATAAACAAAATACGGTATGTACAACAAACCTAATAGTACAAGGCTTTCGGTGGTGATGATCTCACCTTTGCAATCTGGGTGATAAACATTACATTTTAAACATGGAAAAGTATCTTTTCTATATGACCAAATTACAAACACACATACACACACACACACACACACACACACACACACACACACACACACACACACACACACACACACACACACGCACACACGCACACACGCACACACACACACACTCAAATATAGAGAAAGCCCTCTGCTTAGGCACTGTCAGAATCATAGAACTGTAACAATAACTCTCATATGGGACTCAAACAAAAGATCTCCAGCATAACATGCTGGTTTCACTAGCGCTGCACAAACAAAGGCCTCAAGCCAGACAGATGCTGAATTTCCCTTTAAGAGTTTTATCCTTTTAGCTTGGAAACACCCCAGCATGATAGATTAAGGTTAAATTACAAACACACACACACGCACACACGCACACACACACACACACACACACACACACACACACACACACACACACACACACACACACACACACACACACACACACAGTTTTCTATATGAGAGAGATTTGTGTAAAAACAAAACAATATTTTTGAAGGAAAATATTGGATGTCTATGGAATATTATTCTAAAATGGGTGTCTAAACCATAAATTCTGGAAGTTATTTCAAATAAACTCAACTAAGCAGAAAACATTGTTAAAAAGTACAAAGGTGCTGGTGATTCAGTTCTAATTTCCTCATGATTTCCTTGTGTGTAAACCCCTTCCTGTCTTTGTACAGACTTCCAGTACTACTGACACTCTACATTCTTGTACCTCTCGTCATAAGCTCTGCTTCTATGTGCTCTTAATATTCCATACTCTAAGGCTTCTATAAGGTATGTGTGTGCTTGGGGATTACAGTTGGCATGAAGGACTGTATTAGAGGCCAAAGAGCCTCCTAACAACAAATGTTCCCTTTATGCATCTCAATGTAACATCCAGAAAACCAACCTGATTATAAAACATTCTATGAATAATAGAACAGCAAAAGTCTTTCGGCTTTTCCCAGTTAGGGGTTGCCACAGCAGAACTCTGGTCCGCTAATTGTCGGCAGTGGATTTTTACGGTGCTGAGTTGCCAGCCCGATGCCCAGCCTTCAAAGAAGGCACACCCATTCACACACGCACCTACCTGCATGTCTTTAGACATCACTTGACCGTGGGGAGGACATGTAGACTCCACACAGAAGGCACTCCAGCCGAGAATCGAATGGGAGCACCTCTTGCTGTGAGGTGACAATGTTAACCGCTGTGCCACTGCGGCCCTAATCTTTTAATGGCAGTCAATAAATCTAAACATATTGTGTGAGACAGCTGTGCAGCAATGATTTCACAAAAACATAGCACACCTTCACCCAATACCTTAGCTGCAGTTTGTTTTACTTGTATGTGAAGAGTTGAAGAATGTATATCATAGCTGCCCAGAAGTACTAGCACTGACATTTTTACCTGATTCACTCTTTAACAAAGGAACAATTTCACTTTCTTGCACTCTATCAATCAATAAATCATGATACTGATGAGTTTGCCAACTGGTCTTTAAGTACCTTTGGTATGGAATAAACAAAAAAGCATTAAGTGAAAGAGAAATGTCATTTTCTTAAACATCCTCTTCCTTTAGAGAACCTAATATTTCTCATGCTATAGAAAGCCAATAACTGATTAAGCTATCATATAGGGTCGGCTTTAAGAAGCTGATATTCATTAGTGTTGTTTAAATTTACATGGCATACTGTGATAGTCTTGTCTATTCATCACTAGCAATTTTCCAACATTTGTCAGCATCACAAATAGCTAATTTATCTTTAGGTTGACAACGTTTTTCTTTTCAAGATTATCATTCTGTTTTAGCCAGGCTGAATTTTCTAGATTAGATAAAACCCTGAAAATAAACATTTTTTTATATCCTGCTGACATAGCTGTTGAAAAACATTAATTGGCACATTATTTATCTTAGTGAGAAAATGACTCCTGACTTTGATATGAGGCTAAGTTAATATAGTCCGTCGTTCATTAGACAAAAATGAAGAGTAAACTGAATCATCATTTTGCAAGTCTTAATTAGCATTCTCTATGGGTCCTTCAGAAAAATAAGCAGGAAACTCAAAAGATGAAAATAAACTAGAATCCATTAATGCTTTATTAGTTTTTTTTCTAAATAAAAAAAAAACTAGCAATTTTATATTCCCACAAAAACTAAACAAATGAAATGCAATGCCTCATAGCACAAATATCCAAGTTAAAATGGCTTTAAGTTCCTTCTACATTAAACATACCATCGTTTGTAAAGTATCAGATAAATATGTTACACAGCTCAGAGTAAACTCTGTATAAATCAGTGTAATGCCAGACATCTTCTTCGTCCTCTTCCCTCTTGACATTCCTTCCTTCAGCCATCCCCATTCCTTATTCTTGGAGCAGGAAGTATCTGCATTCCAAGTGGATTCATTCCTTTAAATCATTATGGCTGCTGAATCAGGGTCTGTGTTTAAACGTTTGGATGAGACATGCCTCATGCTCCTCATGTCTCCATGACATTGAGGAACTCTGACTAACATTTCCTCTTTTCACAGATGTCCTATAGTGACAGCATTGCTGTTGCCAGGTAGACCTCAACTCTGCGCTGAAATCCAGTTGCTCTTATTTCAACTTTTTTTGCCTTTTATAACTTCTTCCTGACATTTACTGAAGTCTTCATTGAACTCTGTCATGACAAATCTTGTTATATATGTTTGATGTAACCACATCCCTCAATTCACTGATTTCTTCTAAAGACACTGGTGTGACTGTCATATTCAGCATGATTATCAAACCCTTCACTGATACATTTATGAGGAACTTCATTCTACGTCTAAAATATAGCCAGATCTGTAACAATTAAATGACATGCTGGGGTATTTGCTGTTCCAAATGCTGCTTAGCATCACACACACTGACATCCTTTTCCCCAAATCCTTACCATATTCTCTTTGTTATCTGTGGAACACTACCACCATCCCAAACTGAAACACACATTGTTGAGCCTCTAATGTAACTCACCTTAAAACATAAAACAGCTGCTATGACGCGTGGGCTTCAACATATTCATTTGTAACTGCAAAGCCATACATGCTTCAACTGGCAAACAGTCTTTTAAATGGGAAACAAGCCTAGTCTTAGAATATCAAATGTTTCCAAATATCAAGAATTAATGAATGAACAGCAGTTCCAATCAAATCACTGTACACAGGAAATGTACAGATATTTAAGTAAAATATGTCTGAATACCAGTGTGTGTAAAGAATTCTGTGAACAGTAGTTCTAGTCTCACAACTTCTCAACGGGTATGTGAAGGTGCAGTATACACCTGAGCTGCTTATGTTTGGTCACTGCTAGACAAGACAGCACTTTGTAAATGGTCAGCAGCCTTAAGACTACTGGCTCCAGGCATGTCCAGTGCTTCTATAACTATAGCAACTCACGCCACAGCAAAAGCACGCTGTAATTTTCTGCTTACATTTTCTCACATAAAGGCCATTTATGCCTTTCTGGACACTATATCCTTAGATATCTTCAGTAGTTCACTTTTATGCACCTAAAAATATCCTTTTGTAACAGAAAATTACAGGTAATGTATTCCATTAGGTAACTACAAGCAAATTATGTTATTCTCCCGTTACGCTGGTACTCTGTGGCCACGGTGGTGGTGCTGCGGTAGTGTTGTCGCCTCACAGTAAGACGCTGTCCGGTTCGATTCTCAGCTAGAGCGTCTTCTGCGTGGAGATATGTGTGAACGGGCGTACCTTTGTTGAAGGTTGTGCGTCAGGCCTGGCAAGCCGGTACGTAAAAATCAACTGCCAATCATTAGCGGACCGGAGTTCCGCTGTGGCGACCCCTAACCGGGAGAAGCCGAAAGACACAAACAATCTCTGGTACTCTGTGATTGAGTTCACATTTCTTGCAAAGGTGGAAGCAGCAAATACCTACATTTAGTATGCATAATCCAGCAGTTTAACTACACCAAGGTCACAAACTTGTATAGTAAAATGGGACATTATCTTGTAATTAGTCACATGCAATGGCTTGCAAACATACAAAATTATGAGCACTTTCACACAGAGAAATGATTATCAGTTTACAAATATAAAAAAATTATGAACACTTTCACACAATAAGAATCATTTCAGAATGATGCTGTTAGAAAATCTACATCTAGAGTCTATTTAATGCCCAGCTATTTCTAACTAGGGTACAACTTTTCCTGTTAATCTCTCTCTCGCTGTCTTTCTTTCTTAGGAAGTAATAGAGGCAGACTGAAATTACAGGCTAAAGTAACAGAAGTGAATTCTTAAAAATACAAAGGGTCTTAGGAACACTCACCCTTTGCAGAAAAGGCCTTGGGAATATGCTGGAATCCTATACATTTTTAAATAGAAGTCGTTATTTGAAAACATTGTTCCTAATTTCTTTAGTCTTGCAGAAAGAAAACACAGCATTGACACTTACCAATGAATTAGACTTACTACACCTTAGCAGTTATTGTACTGTTCCAAATCAGTATATAATCTGCATACTGGTTTTGCCTTTGTCTCCTTTGGCTACCACCATGGCTTGCTCCCCAGTGGACCTACTTGTGTCCTCCTATCATTTTTATTTTATTTTATTTTACCTTTGTTGACCGGGATAGTCCGACTGGAGTAATGTCCATTTTCAGCGGAGGCCCGGGGAGAAAAGCTCCAAGACAAACAACAAGTTTGACATTATTAATAAAAGGGACAATCAGACACGTACATATTGAATTATACAAAGATAGAGGATCAATTCAATGGTTGGTTAAGTTACATAGAGAAGGTGGCTTAATACAATCATTCATAAAACAAAATAACAGAGTAAAGATTGTTAGGCAGGCTTGTTACAGTGGCAAAGCCATTTTAACGCCAGATGTTGTTTAAGTTTGGTTTTAATCATCCAGAGAATTAAGGAAAAGCACACAAAGGCTGGGTCTTAACTATCACTTTGTAGGGGGTTGGGAGATTTAGTATGTTTCCATATCCCTTACCTTCTTGGCTGGCAAGTGTAGTGCAATGCTGGATATGCCATGCCCAAGTGAAGAATACATTTCTGCACACCAGCTACAGTACATATAATACTTGGCTGGGATTACATACCCATGTATCTTTGTATTAGGATCACTCTTACAGACCACTCCCCAGAGACCACTCCTGTGGCCCAGTGTGACCAACACACTCCCTCTAGGGCTGGAGTGTCAGTACTGACTGATTGATTTGATTCCCAAATTTATCCTCTGGTTCTTCCGATAACCAGGTTGATAAACCCAGGTCAGCTGGCACTCATTCAGACCTTCATCCCTCTGTGCTGCAGAGTACTCACCAAATATTTAACATTCTCAGTAAGACCCTGCCTCAGACTGCATATGTGCAGATGTTCAATGATATCTTACTGTAGCAAGATCATGGTAAGCTAGCTTTCCTGAAGTCCTAATGGTGAGACTGTCCTCAGTTTTCATAATAGCATAAGCCCTGCCTATGTCCCAGGTGACCTGAGTTCAATTAGCTTCCAGGACACCTGTAGGAGCTGTCAGGTGAGGATAGGAATAAGTAGTTCCTCCCCATCCAAAGAGGAATGAGGTGTTTCAGGCTTGCCACATGGGTGACACCATATTGCCGTGTACTGTGAGTTGAGGAGAATCCTTGGGGGACAGCTATAGCAGAGCGCAAAAGAGCTGCCGCATAGAAGGACAGTGCTGCATCAAAAAGAAGGTAGCCTTCTCCTCAGGAACAGTACAACTGGCCACTACCTATCACCAGACTCTTGCCGCAAGTGGATGGGCTCACATGGGATCCCCAATGGAACAAATGGGATGTAGGACTCTCACATGCAAAAGAATCCTGGGCTTCCATGACTGCAGAGCAAATGGAAGGATTGGGTGTAGGCAGAGGAACCATCAGGCCTTGTCCTATATGGATTAAAAAAAACACTGTAGCACACAGTTCCAAATGTTTTCTATGACAATCTGAAGGCAACCAACTCATTTATAACTAAGGTTTTCCACTGAGACTTCAGTCTCTGTACGTTATTCTTCAGTTTTCCCCATTTGCTCTATACTCTTTAAAATACACAAGATCTACTGCCTTTTACTTAAGGAATCCTAGAGGAATAAGCAAGGTCTCAGACATAATTCATAAGCCTTGTAATATTCTAGCAGCTTCTTTAACAGAATTATAAACTGGTGTTACCTTAATGAGGAAGGCAAAGACAGAGATATAAACTCTGAACTAGTGAAGTTCATTGATGGTTGCCAGAACGCAACCAAGGAGACAAGTAAGGATCCCAGCCCAGTTCTTTCAGAACACTGTCTTGTTAACTGACTTGATCAGGGTCATACAGAAAAGAATGGAAAGTGAAGGACTCAAGCACTGGGTTACAGGACGGAGCTTGCTGACAGATCGTCTCTTTAATCTTCTGCACAAACTGGCACATTGCTTCTAGTCTCCTCTTCTCCAGCTACATTACTTCTTTCTTAGATTAATGATGAGTGACTCTTGACCTTCTCATACCTTTGAGCGCCCTACGTGTGATCAATTCTGTTTATTTTATTTGTTTATATTTCTTTACTGGGGTAGTGCACTGATCAATATTGACCAATTTCAGTCTTGGCCCAGATTTCTACAACCTTTGAGAGGCAGCTTTCACAGTTGTAACATTTAAGCAAGGAAAGATCATACTAAATCTGGGTCATACAGATTAATTTCTTTATTCTTTGTTGATTAGTAGCTGTATGCAACGTTATGGCTTCCTTGAATTACTCACATTTGCTGTCTTTGAACTATGCTTAACAGTGTGGTTTCAATTCTGAAGCAAAGCTAATATGATTTCATAAAGTGCCTTTCTGTACTAACTGTGAATCGACCAGTTCTACTGATAATGTACAAGTGTTTGTGACACATGAAGATTTTATAACATTATCTGGCATGAAACAAACCAGGGTGTCAGAATTTGCAAGAGCAACTAACAGCAACTATACAAACTGTTTTCATGAAAGAAAATTAGACAAATTTCTCAGATGCTATAATTACTCAATCAGCTTACTATCAAATTCATGGGTGACAAATGGAAGAGAAGTATTTGATTAAACTGAAAAAGTAGAACTACACACAGTTAAATTTCTAACTACAAAAATACATTATATAGTTGAGAAACTAGCAATAAGATATGTAAACAAAGAGTAATAAAGTATAGAAACCATTTGAAAATGTTCTCAGTTTAGTTTTAAGAAGGATGCAGTCTTCAGTGAGGGCTGTGGTCTAGCAATCTTGTTTGATATATATATATATATATATATATATATATATATATATATATATAGATAGATATATAGATATATATATAAATAGATACATGTACCAACTTTAGGTGTATACTAAATTAAGAGATAAGTACCAATACTTTGACAAATATATTTATGTTTTTTAATTAAATTTACTTTTTATGAAGTATACTTTCAGGAAAATTACTATATGAAGTATTGTGTATACATCTTTTGATTAGACATGCACTCTCACTTTTGTTTCCATTTCCGTATTACTGTTCCATATGGGAAGCTTATTTCTCAGAAATTTGACTGTGAGGTATTCTATTTGAAAATGCTGACTATACATGAACTCTCCATTTTATTTTCACTCAAATATTATTTTTAACATTTAGTTTTCATGAAGCTAATATGCAGCCCTATTAAATCTGACTGCTAACTTCAAAAATGTAACTGAAGAATTAAATGTTGCTCTAAACATTTTGTTGACTTGCATTATCACATTTCGAACAAATATTAATGCAAACATGACAAGAGTTAAAGCTACTATATAATACCAATATGAACAGTAACGGTGGGAGAAAGGAAAAAGCACTTGGGAAGTGATGGGAGAAAAAGAGGAAGCATGGAGAAACAGAGGCCAGCATGGTGGTTTAACCTTAAATTCAGCAGACCTAAACAGGTCTCAGTTAGCATCTGTCAAATAACAATTTCAGCTGCATATCTTACAAGGTAGACATCCAGGTTTCTTCAGGTTTAGAAGTTAGTTTCCAAGTCCTGGTGGCAATTCTTATGCTTGTTAACAAAATGTCCACAGTAGCTTCTGCTGTGATTTGGGGCAGCACCTGCAACAATGGGAACTTCAAAATTACCAACCTGCTTAGTTCAAAAACATAAATAAATAAGACATATCCTATAACGATTGACAAGACTACACCTAGGAGATTTGGGCACCCAGGTTGACAGCAACCTGGCATTTGACCACCATGTTGCTTCTGTTGTACGGAAAGCTTTCTACATGGCCCATCTCATAAGTAAGGGTATCTCATCCAGGAGCAAAGAGGTTTTAACATTTCTGCAGTCTTCCCTTATAAGGCCAATTATTGAGTACAATACCCCCTTCGGCATGTACCTCGCAAAGCACATGCAGCAGCTGGAAAGACCACAGAGGTTCCTCACCAGGAGAATTCATTACCTCAAACATCTACCCTACACAGTTAGGCTAAAAGCCCTGTCCCTCTAAACAGTTTCATACAGACTCCTCTGAGGTGACCACTGTCTGGCATACAAAGCTATCTCTGACCCCGCCTTTATGGGACTGCTGTATATCCGCAAGTCAAGCTCCACTTGAGTAACCCATACATGTGACCTCAACCTGGTCTGCGATATCAATAGGACTTGTTGGCAGGACAGATTTATCTCCCACAGACTCCCCCATCTGTGGAATAGACTCCCTCTCCACATCAAACAGAGTACCTCATTATCCCTTGTTAAGTGCAACCTGGATAACTGGATGGGAAACACAAAAATATACCCCTGGGATTCTACCTGTGTCCCTGCTGGACAGGGGCTTTGGGTGCTGACTTGTCTAAACATGAGCTAAACTCTTGGCTAGACATATAATGGCCTCTGGGCCAATAGCCTAGTAACCTCCTATGATCCTATGATCTTATGATCTGGAAATACCACTTCCTTCCCCCTCCTGTTCCAATGATTTCACCTACACTGCAAGCATTTGTTTCATATGACATTACAGAATGTTCCCCATCATCTTAACTTCCACTTAAAAGTAAGTAAATGGGAGGACCTATAGATAAGGAGTGGGTACAGTAAATCATTTTCTGAAGGAGTATTACTTAAAACTACATAACTATGTGCTTTTGGGGGTTTTCTGGGTACTCTGGCTCTCTTCCATATCCAAACAGGTTTGCAGTAAGTGAACTGGCATCTTTAGCTTGCACTAGGCACATCCATGTAATGTGTTTACAATATGGAAGAAACAACCTGGAAATCTATTTTCATTTGCTGCTTACCTAGTAAACTCAGTGGATGGTATCATCTTTTATAGGAGATGGATGTAACCCAAACAGCTCTGGATGGATAAATGGAATCATTGCTCAGGTGACACATACGGAACAAGTTACTGCTGCAGAGCTGCTTCAATTAAATGGGGAAAATATCATTACAAATCTGTCTGAGGGTAAGATGAAGGTAATCTGGATTCTTAGGTAATGAAGGGAAGTAGCATATGATAAGAAATGAAATCAACAAGCAATGGTTTCTGGGGCCAGGAACACAACAGTAAATTTATGTGCATTTACAGTGTGGCCAAAAATAAAAACAGAAAGTTTAAGTACAACTGTAACCATAAGGTTCAGTTAAAAAGATAGGATATAATCAATTACAAGTGGCAATTTATGATCGAGAATCTGGTTAAAAACTGATTTGTTTGATGGTAACATAAAATGTAATTACTTGGGCTAATGGTTCAATAATTGAGACACACAAGAGAAGCAAAAAAGAAAACTTTGTTTTGTATGTTTGCCAAAAGTCAAAGAATGTAAAACACAGCTACCATGACACTACAGATAGACTCGGTGTATGATTAACCATAATGTGAACAAAACATAGCAGGAAAAAGGAATGCTTCTACAATCTGAGCTAAATACTTCCAGATTATGTTATGAAATCTTTTTTTTTCTTTTTCTTGCAATAACATTTTATTTGACTTGTGTAACAGAGCAGAGGTACAGAACAATAGCATACATGTAATGCTTCTTCTTTCTGCTGCTCCCGTTAGGGGTCGCCACAGCTGATCATCTGTTTCCATTTCTTCCTGTCCTCTGCATCTTGCTCTGTCACACCAACCACCTGCATGTCCTCTCTCATCACATCCATAAACCTTATCTTAGGCCCTCCTCTTTTCCTGTTACCTGGCAGCTTCATCCTTAGCATCTTTTTTCCAATATACTCTGCATCCCTCCTCAGCACATGTCCAAACCAACATAATCTTGCCTCTCTGGCTTTGTCTCCAAACCTTCCAACCTGGGCTGACCCTCTAATATACTTATTCCTAATCCTGTCCACCCTCGTCACACCCAGTGCAAATCTTAACATCCTTAACTCTGTCACGTCCAGCTCTGACTCCTGCCTTTTTGTCAATGCCACTGTCTTCAACCCATATAACATAGCTGGTCTCACTACCCTCTTGTAGACCTTCCCTTTCATTCTTACTGATACTCGTCTGTTACAAACATTTAATAAGATACATTATTGATTACACAAGAATTTAATTATAATAGCAACAAACCATTCCATTCTACTACACAAACAGCTAAAACTACACACACTATTCACAATACTGCTGCTAAGCTACACATGGGAGAGTGAGGAAACAACAGCTCGACCATTTCTTACATGTGTTTCGGTAATGTAGTAGACTTGAACTGTTAGTGCCATATTCATTTTGATGAAGAGGTTTATCTATCATGACCAGATTCTAATAGACAGTGTGTGTCTCTAATATAACATTAAACAATTTTCATATAAGCAAGATATTTTCAATCAATAGCTTCCATAATTTCTGGCAATAAATGCATTTTTTGGGATTCATAATGATTAACTTTTGTGATGAAATATAATTTATAGCCATAGATTGGAAGCCTTTCCATGTCAATTTAGTACAATCCATCCACTTTTTTGTTATGTAGAATTTAACAAGTGAGCATATAGTGATTAAAGTATGAATCTGTATTTTAGTGAGTTTTAGGTACGTAATATGCAGAATTGCTAATTCCCAACATAGGGTTGAATTGTGATAGCCCATTTTTTGTAGATGTATCTTAAGAGAGCCCCATAAATGTTGTGAATATTTACAAAACATTTATTTCCCTTGTTATCCGAGTAGATGGAGAATAGTAATGTGTCTTCATGAATGAAAGAATTCACAAGTTTGGAAGCATTTGAGATTGCTTTCTTTTTACTTATGAGGCTTTCCAAAATTTCTGAGAGTTTCATCAAGTCTTTTTCGTTTACAGATGGATCACTAACTATTGCTGGAAGAGTCTCCCTAATTTGCCTTAATATGACAACATATTTCTTTCCAGCCTTTAAAGTCTCCCATAGTTCTTGTAGTGTTTTGTCTTTATTTTTGTAGAAGTCCCACACTGTACAATCTTTGATTAGTGTGTAGTCAGCTAAATTTAACATCTTATTATTAATTCTAATATTTGGATTCAGGTATATAGGTTGAATAAGGGAATAGGGCCTTCTCGAGTTTTAGGGTTTTCATCCAACCCTGAAAGTTTTTTTATGCAAGCTGCTAGAATCTCATTTAGTTTGAGGTTCTTGATATTGGGTGAGGTTATGTACGGAATAGATTTAGTGTTGAATTTCCTGCTAAGCACATGTTAGTTCCAGATCTTTACCCATGTTGGCGACCACTGTTCATTATTTTTTGAGAAGTTTGATATTGAAATAAGTCTGATCGCATTAGTAATTTTATAGTAGAGCTGAGGGTCTGATTGGTCCAGTCCCCCATTTTCTTAAGGGTACATTAATTTTGTATAGTTGATTCAGACTGTTTTGGGATACCATATGAATTTGAATAATTCTTTCTTTATTTTATGAAAGAAATTGTTTGGTATCATTGACATTGTAGCATTGAAGAAATATTTTTTGGTAAGATATTCATTTTTATGATTGCCGTCTTTGACTTTATGAATAGTTTTAATAGTTTCCATCTATCTAGTTCTTGTGCAATACTATTTCATGTTTTAAACACATTATTTTGCCACATGGATTGGCAGTTATGTTCGTAGTTTATTCCAAGGTATTTAATGGAATATACTGTTTTAAAAGGGGAATCAGCAAAATAGTCTTCTTTATGACTTAGGGGGTTAATGGGAAATATATGTGATTTAGATCGATTAATGTGATAGTTTGAAACTTCTGAATATTTGTTTGTTGATGAAATAAATTTCTTAAGATTTGTGGTTGGCAGTTCGAAATATATGTTTAAATCATCCACAAATTCAGATAAAATTCTGGAATTCAATATTTTGGGGATTGAATGGAAGGTTCTTTGCGCAATGTATCGGAAGAAGGGTTCAATGTAGAAGTTGAATACAAGCGGGGAGAGCAGGCATCCCTGTCTTGTTCCATTGGTTAATTTAATTGGATTTGACCAGGCTCCATTAACATATAAAAAAGCATGATAATTATTATATAAGGTTTTAATAAGATCTATGAAGTCTTTGGGGATATTAAAATAGGATAAGGTTGTAAACAGGAAGTTCCAACTGACCCTGTCAAATGCTTTGCAGGCATCTAGAACTAGGGTATATCTTGGATTTTTTTTCCCTTTTTGGTGAGTTGGATCATAGAGTCCAGAGTTAAGGTATTATCCCATGTGTGTCTATTAGCCATAAATCCAGCTTGTTCCTGTAAGATAATAGATGGCATAATCCTCTTCAGTCTTTACGCAAGTAGGGAGGTAAGGATTTTAATGTCCACATTCATCAAGGCAATTGGTCTATATAGTTGTGGGGATTAGCTCTATCAACTTTATTTTTTGGTATTAATATTGTTTTGGAGCTATTTAAATGAAGGTCAGTGATCACATTTGTTATAATATGGTTGAAAACCTTTAAGACTATAGAGGAGCTCCTTAAGATGAATGTCTTATAAAATTCTGCAGTATATCCATCTGGACCTGGTGCTTTACTTGTTTTTAAGTTTTTGATCACTTACATTATTTCTTGTTGTTTAAATGGGGCTGATAGGAGACTTGCTTAGGTAGTATTTATTTTAGGAAATTCAAGATTTCTTAGGAAATTTTCAGCTTCATACCTTGAGGCTTGGTGAGTATTCATATTATAGACTTCTATATAAATTTTCTGGAATACCTCTAAACTTTGTTCATCTGTTTTAAACATTTTATCCTGGTACTGCAAGAGAGTTATTGTAGAGGCTTCTCATATATTATCTATTATTCTTGCAAGTGTTCTTGAAGGGACTTACATTCCTTCAGAGTATTTAGCTATAAACTTTAACTCTTGTATTGAGTAATTTTGCTGGTGCAAGTCAAATAGTTATTTTTGTGTTTTATTAACTTGTTTTTCCCATTCAGGGTTCTGAGTTATTTGTAACTTCTTTTCTAATTCTTTAAGTTTCTTGATTAGTTGATTCTCTTTTTGTTTTCACATTTTTTGGAAGTACGATGATTTTTGAATCAGGTAACCTCTAATTCTTGTTTTAGCTGCGGCCCATTGTATATCTAGAAGAATGTCAGTGTTGTTAAGGTTATTATCTAATTTTGCTAGAGTATCAGAGATATCCTTGACCACTTCAGATTTAAGAAGAAAGTTGTTATTTACGGACTAATTATATCTATGATATCTAGATGTCAGTAATGTGCCTGACCAATTTATATCTAACATAATTCTAGAATGGTCCGATAGGTATCTAGGTTCACTTGAGAATTTTATCTTCCCTTCTGAAAATTCTTCAGAAATTAAAAAGAAGTCTAGTCAAGCCAAGGAGTTATGGAATTTAGAATAATATGTATAATACTTATCTTTCCTTAAGCCTTCTCTAAAGCAGATAGGGTCAAGAAGAAAGAAGACTGAAATTAAGTCTGTTAAGGCAAGTGGTGGTTGGTGATTATGCTTGTTTAATTTACTTGAACTATCAGCGTAAGGATATACCACTGCATTCCAGCCCCCCCCCCATTATGAAATAATGATCTGAAAATTGACATAATAGATTATGGATTTCAGAGATAAAACTTTGTTGCTTCGAGCATGGACCACATAAGTTGAGAAAAAGAATTGGTTTTGGTAAGTTAGGGTTCAATATTTTAAATTATCACCATCTACCATTTTTATCAGAATTTAAATTCAGTTATGTGGTCTTGGAGTGATTTTTAACTATGATAGCAACCCCCTTAGAGTTTGAGCTGTCTCCGGAGACAATGATGGTTTTAATCCACTTCTTATTGTAATCCTTTTTCCAATCATCTTCCAGCATGTGAGTCTCTTGCATGAAAAAGATATTAGCCATAGACTGATAAACTAGATGCATCAATAATTAAATTTTTTTTTATATTGTAGTCCCCTCACATTCCACAAATTATTTGTCCACATTCAACTACTTTTGATGTATATTAGGCACTATAATTTTTGTCATTGAGCCTATCATTGGGAGCTGTATTTCATTCTAGTTATGATATTTGCGAATATAAGTGTATTAATATATTCAATTGAATAGCCATTGTTGTTGATCTGTTGGCCTAAATATATCCTGTACATTGTTGCAATCCTGGCTATTATCCCATTTCTTGATATGTGAGATTTTGAGTATTTAAATTCCTCAATCTTCTCTCCTCTATTGTATCTACAGTTACAGTTTAGCTTAGCAGCTTCTAACCCTTCCAGAACTAAACCTGTGCCTACGCACATTACTCCTATATCTAGAAGAGCTTGATAGTGTAAGACTATCAGATAAAACAGTAATGAGAGCTGGATTACTAATACAAGAGTGTAACCTTTAAGGTTTAACAAAGCTGAATATTTCAATTTTTGCACAAATCTTGAACTAATGTACATTCCTAAGACCATCCAAGATAGGTCATTCATTAGTCTGCACCACAGTACCACTGGACCCCTATTTGACCTTTATGCCAGATGTGCTTTAAGAAACAGTATTTATTTGAGGTTACTGATTAGCGTAGCAGATTTTATCCTGATAAGTGAAAGAGACAATTAAGTAGGTTATGTTGTATCTTGTCCAACCCTGACTATATGTTTAATGATCCAATAAAATTATCAATAATGCTTCCTTATCTTTGCCCTCTGTGAATATATTATTCTTGTATAAGGTTATGAGTTAGTTAATAGGTCAGTATGCACCAACAGTTATTACTCTCCCATTAGATCTTTTATTGGTTTAAGGTGAGCAATTCTACTTGTATGTCTTTAATCTATAATTCAACATCTGAAACACATACTGCATTGAAAAAGAACATCTTGCATTCATTTAGTACAAAATAAATTTATGTTAGCATTACTGGTCAAGCTGTATCAAAAATCTATGATGGAACATACCTTCTTTATATACTGACTAGCAATTATAACTGATGAAACCTATTTTTTCAGTCTAATGTCTCACTTCCAACCAGGAACAGTTATTTCATAAAATACCAATAGAAAAATCGTCAGATCAGCACTAAAAAAAAAAAAAAAAAAATACGCAGATTTAACAGGCTTTCAAAAAAATAAGACTTTGTTATAGTTTAATCATTCCGAGGGTAGTCATAAATCCCCAAAGCACCATTCAGTGTGAAACCTTAGTATCCGAATTCCAGTATTAAAGTTTAGCTCAAGGTTTCTTCTCATGTTGCCCATACGAAAAGGACTATAGATTCTATTGCATTCTTAAACCTAGGTACATATCCAGATGAATCTGTGCACTCTGCTATGTACAGGCATCTCATTTGCTAAGGGAAATCTCTAAATCATGTATCTTATAATAGCGGAAGTGCAGGAGATGTGCTGAGCTCAAAGAGAGTTGCCTGCATGTAATACAGCTTTGCAACCAATAAACAGGGGTCTATATCAGAACATCGAAGTTTCAAAATTTCGAATGTTCTGATATCGACCCCTATTCAGCGAAAGCTGAAAATATCGAAGCTACAGAAAACCAAATTTTTTCCTAGGGAAAGAATTTGGTTGTCCGTTTTTGTTGCTTCAGTATTTTCAGTGCTGTGGTGGAAAGTTATGGGTCGGTTTAAGGTAAGTGTGCGACTGAGTGCGGGTTAGGTTAGTTAGGGTTAGGGTGCAGGTTAGGTATGTCAGCTATAGTGTGGACATGAGGGTTAGGGCGGGTTAGGTGAGGTAGGGTTAGGGCGTGGGTTAGGTATGTGTGCAATTGTGTGGATGTGAGGGTTAGGGTGGGTTAGGTGAGTTAGGGTTAGGGCGCGGGTTAGGTATGTGTGCGATTGTGTGGATGTGAGGGTTAGGGTGGGTTAGGTGAGTTAGGGTTATAGCGTGGGTCAGGTAAGTGTGCGGTTGTGTGGACGTGAGGATTAGGGTGGGTTAGGTGAGTTAGGGTTAGGGCGCAGGTGAGTTGAGTGTGCGATAGTGATGGACCTTAGGGTTAGGGTTCGGGCTAAGGTAAGTGGATAGTTAGTGGTGTATGTATAGTTTAGTGTAGGGTTAGGTGTAAGATTTTAGGTGTATGTGTGTGGATTGCTGTTTGTTTGGTGTGCTTGTGTTGTGTGTATGTGTTTTGGAACAACAAATTTTTCCCTAGTTCTGTATGTTGGATGTTTTTAGCTTTCGCTGAATAGAGGTCGATATTAGAACATTCGAAGTTATGAAACTTCAATGTTCTAATATAGACCCATAAACAGAACTACTGAGACTTCATGTGCATGTAAGGGTTATAAACACTACAATGCAAAGATGTAGGCAGACAAGTATAAACATGTGTATGTTACACATATAAATCCACATCCATAGCAACGTATCTCTCAGCTATACATTAAAGCAGCACAGTGTAGTCTACAGAATATATTCAGCATATTTTCTTTTTTTTTTTTTAACCCCCCCCCCCTCCTTTTAACAGTAAACAATCTGGTAAAGCATTTGGCAACCTTGTTATTTAATTATCATAATCCATACTTAAATCAACTCTTTAGCCATCTAAAATCGCTGGATATATGATGAGTTTATGTCATTAACGTATAAATCAGTTAGAAGAACTATCTAACTGACTGATTAGTTGTATCCAAATTCCAGGGCAGTGTGTAAAGTTATCATACGTACTATAGTCTTAATAAAATATAAGGTCTTACTTAATATAAGCAATTAGTTATCTGTTTTTTGCTTGCATTTCAATCAGGAACATCTCGCTTAGTCGAAATCACCGCCATTGTTGTTTCTATAGTTGGAAGTTAAGTAAATGTGAAGTATCTGCCTATCTTACGTGCAGAAGTCCCCCTAAACATCTCCCTCTGTCAACTTGCATTTATATTTCCAGTCTTCCCCATCTAAAATTAACGTATAGGTGCAATTACACTTTTTTCGTTTTTTTTTTTAAAGTGTTACAGTCATAGCATACCTTTGCGACCAGCCATCAAGTCATAGTAGTGAAAAGAGTGAATCCAATGACAAAAATCAGTCAGCTTGGTTTTTCCCCATTCAGTCGGGAGCTAGGATTATGGAGCTTTACCGAAACTCTTCAAAAAAGCTGATTTTGCTTCTTTCGTGAGGCTGCCAGGTATTTAATTTCATTATAATAATAAATGAGAGTATTTGGGTACCTCATCTGGAATTTTATCTTATGCTTAATAAGGTCGGTGCAGTAAGGTGCAAGGGTCTGCCTGTTCCTTTTGATCTCGAGAGGTAAATCCTGCGATAAATTTAGTTTGATACCATTCCATTCCAGAGCACGTATTTTTGTTTCTTAGCTGCCATCAGGATTTTTGTGTGTCCTGGTAGTTAAGAAGTTTTACGTAGATTTGTCTTGGTGAGTCTGATTCCTGTTTTTTATGCAGCGAGCGATGGACTCTCTCAATAATTATCTCATTGTTTTGTCTTCTTTTGGAAGCAAGCTGTCAAAAATTTGTTTGATCACTACTGGTAACTGGCTATGCTTGCACTTCTCAGTTAATCCTCTTGCTAGGATGTTATTGCACCAGCTCCTGGCTTCTAAATCAACTATTTTCTGCTGCATTTCCATTACTGTTGTGATTTTGGTGCCAATTTCTTCTTTCAGTTTATTTATTTGAAATTAATTGTTTTGTGTTTTGGATTCAATTGTATCCATATGCTCTGCTATTTTGTTTATTGTTTTTCCAAACTTGGATAGCTGATCAGAAAATCTTTGTATTGTAGTTTGTAGTGGAAGCAGAGCCTACTTAAGATCAACCACGTAGAAATTTGTTTCAGGATTCTGTTTACTCATCTGTTTAGATGTTTCTTGTTTAGTTATTTTCTGCCTTTTAGAGACCACATCTTTTTCAGGATGAGATACGGCAGAAAGTTTAGTTTTGGTGGTTAGGGTTTCCATTGCATCTGTTGCTTTCTCTTTCAGCATCCTGTAATTTTGATTACTGCAGCAGCTTCAGGCCTGAAATTACACGTGGAGAGCCTTGCAGATAAGCAGCTAGTAGATTAGGGTTTTTAAACTCAGAGGTTTTGCAAATAAAGTCCAGTAATATATCCACAGTACTGTAGTTTATCTTCAAATGCAAGTTTTTTCTTCTCCTTTTGCTGTAAAATTGGATTTTCTAGGATAACTTGTTTTTTGGCAAGGAGCTCCGTGGACAGGGTGCTTACTGTGTGTCCACCATCTTGGAATCCCTGTTATGAAATCTTTTTTGTAAAGCAGGTCTACATTCTTCTCACAAACCAGTACGCCACGAAACTTAAAAAACACCTGCGGCCTAGGATGGCCACTTAATTTCCTGTAAAGATTGAGTATATCATAATCTGTTAGCCTGGTCTGGAACAAGAGTAGATACATTTGCCTGCTGGAACAAATGATCAGTATATTTACAGGTGGTTAGGTTAAATTATCTGAGTATCAACTGCCTGAAGCACAAAATGTTGAGGAACACAATGCTAATCCCAGTTTCCATAGGAACTTGTTGCTAATGAAGTGTGTGGCAGCAATGATTTATTGGTTTTGAAAGATTTCTCTCTTCTTTAAGTGGTTGTTACAGTGGAGTTGTTAATATATATATATATATATATATATATATATATATATATATATATATATATATATGTTTATATAATCTTAGAGCATATATGATTTTGCCCCCCCATATTTGTGATATGGGAGACCAGCCTCCTTACAAACAAAAAAAAAGCATGCAGTTGAATTTTTTTTTTTGCCTTTCTGCATTTCAGTCATTAGCTTTCAGTGCTTTGGTTCTTCAGCATTCTGACACGGTGCATTAGAAGAGACCAAATTATCACTACCATGCTGAAAAGATAAAGCAGCTGCATTACAAAGAAGTGCAAAATAATTACGAACGTATTTGAGAACTGACAAAAGGAAAGGAACCATTTTATTCTGCTTATTAAAATGACTTAGAAGTACTGGAGATAGTCCAGAATGTCTGGTAAACTTTCTATATGCCTGTCACGCCATGGCACAGTATGGTTGCCTAAGCCTCTCTACAAATGCAGTTTTCACTCAACTAAATGTTATAATCTGATTTGTAAAACAGATATAAAATATTCATACGTAGATGCTTCCTCTTCAGTATGGAATACTACAAATATCACCATCTTCCTTACAAAGGACACCCAATTATAGATTCCCAGACTTCATCAGGGATACAGTCCATGTGTTCTCCCTTGCATGAATGCATGCTTTCTCTATACCTCCTAAAAAAACAGAAGAGGGATCTGACTTGATGTTATGAAAGTATTATATGTTGTGATATGTTTCAGTTTGATTCACAGATACTACAATGCAAAGATGGCAAAGAGATGTAATGGTCACACACACACACACTCACACACACACACACACACACACACACACACACACACACACACACACACACACACACACACACACACACACCCACACACACACACACACACACACACACACACACACACACACACACACACACACACACACACACACACACACATATCTGGGGATTCCTGAGCAGTAAGAGGTTTGTTTTTTTTGAATGCCTTGTGGTCAATTTCTTCCCAGGCTTAACATTTTGCATTTTAATTGCAAAGATCTTTTTTTCAAAAAATATGTAGAAAAGATGAGTTAACACGAGGGAGCAATGGTTTCAATTTCTTGGCATACATAAGAAAGAAAGCAGTTTGTCTCATTAACAGCGAGCTCTGAAAGAGAGGATTAAGACAACTTATGTTCACTGCAGTGAAACAAGTGACAAGAGAATCTCATACAAAAAAATAATTTACTGTTTTTTTCATTTATTTTTGCTTATTTGTGCATAAATAGCTTTGGGAGCATTACGGCACAAAGTAGAACAAATTTAACTATAGCTACATTATAATTATGTCTTAAGAATAGTAAAAATAAAAGGATGGGCTAGATCAAAAAAGGAAAAAAAGAGAAATAAATTGTGTGCATGAGGGTCATATCATATTTGTGCTCCTAAAGGACTATATAAAAACTTAATTAGAGATAAACAACAGTAATTATTCCTAACATGCTTAACTCCTGACTTGGCCAATGTTTTTGAATATGAATGAACTTCATCTATTTGTTCAAAAAAAGTGCCAGAAAGTATACCTTCATCAGAATAATGATCAGGTACACTGTATTCAGAATTCACATTTTTTGTAAGACGCTTAAAATGTTTCCGTAGGAACAGAATGTGTTAAACAATTAAGATAACCAGAAAACATTTGTTGCAATTATTATAATTTTCAAGGAATAATACTAAATGGCTAGAAAGGTGCTTGGTGTGACATCTGGAAAGAGGAAGTAGGACAAGGAGACCTGGTGGTGGAATGAAGAATTACAGGAGAGTATACAGAGAAAGAGGTTGGCAAAGAAGAAGTGGGATTGTCAAAGAGATGAAAAAAGTAGACAAGAGTATAAGGAGATGAGGTGCATGGTAAAGAGAGAGGTGGCAAAGGCTAAGGACAAGGCGTATGAAGAGTTGTATAAAAGGATGGACACTAAGGAGGGAGAAAAGGACCTGTACCGATTGGCTAGACAAGAGGGACCGAGCTAGGAAAGATGTGCAGCAGGTAAAGGTGATAAAGGATAATGAGGGAAACGTACTCACAAGCAAGGAGAGTGTGTTGAGCAGATGGAAAGAGTACTTTGAGGGGTTGATGAATGAAGAGAATGAGAGGGAGAGAAGGTTGGATGATGTAGGGATAGTGAATCATGAAGTGCAGTGGATTAGCAAGGAGGAAGTAAGGATAGCTATGAACAGGATGAAGAATGGAAAGGCTGTTGGTCCAGATGACATACCTGTGAAGCATGGAGGTGTTTAGGTGAAATGGCAGTGGAGTTTTTAACTAGATTTAATGAAATCTTGGAAAGTAAGAGGATGCCTGAGGAATGGAGGAAAAAGTATTTTGGTACCGATTTTTAAGAATAAGGGTGATGTGCAGAGTTGTAACTACAGAGGGATTAAACTGATCAGTCACAGCATGAAGTTATGGGAAAGAGTAGTGGAAGCTAGGTTAAGAAGGGAGGTGATGATTAGTGATCAGCAGTATGGTTTCATGCCAGGAAAGAGCACTACAGATGCGATGTTTGCTCTGAGAGTGTTGATGGAGAAGTACAGAGAAGGTCAGAAGGAGTTGCATTGTGTCCTTGTGGATTTACAGAAAGCATATGACAAGGTGCCTAGAGAGGAGTTGTGGTATTGCATGAGGAAGTCAGGAGTGTCAGAGAAGTATGTAAGAGTGGTACAGGATATGTACGAGGGTAGTGTGACAGCGGTGAGGTCTGCGGTGGGAGTGATGGATGCGTTTAAGGTGGAGGTGGGATTACATCAAGGATCAGCTCTGAGCCCTTTCTTATTTGCAATGGTGATGGACAGGTTGACAGACGAGATCAGACAGGAGTCTCCGTGGACTATGATGTTTGCAGATGACATTGTGATCTGTAGTGAGAGTAGGGAACAGGTGGAGGAGACCCTGGAGAGGTGGAGATATGGTCTAGAGAGAAGAGAAATGAAGGTCAGCAGGACTAAGACAGAATACATGAGTGCGAATGAGAGGGAGGATAGAGGAATGGTGAGGATGCAGGGAGTAGAGGTGGCGAAGGTGGATGAGTGTAAGTACTTGGGATCAACAGTTCAGTGTAATGGTGAGTGCGGAAAAGAGGTGAAGAAGAGAGTACAGGCAGGATGGAGTGGGTGGAGAAGAGTGTCAGGAGTGATTTGTGACAGATGAGTATCAGTAAGAGTGAAAGGGAAGGTCTACAAGAGGGTAGTGCAACCAACTATGTTATATGAGTTGGAGACAGTGGCAATGACAAAAAAGGCAGGAGTCAGAGCTTGACGTGGCAGAGTTAAAGATGTTAAGATTTGCACTGGGTGTGACGAGGATAGACAGGATTAGGAATAAGTATATTAGAGGGTCATCCCAGGTTGGAAGGTTTGGAGACAAAGCCAGAGAGGCAAGATTACATTGGTTTGGACATGTGCTGAGGAGGGATGCAGAGTATATTGGGAAAAATATGCTAATGAAGCTGCCAGGTAACAGGAAAAGAGGAAGGCCTAAGATAAGGTTTATGGATGTGGTGAGAGAGGACATGCAGGTGGTTGGTGTGACAGAGCAAGATGCAGAGGACAGGAAGAAATGGAGACAGTTGATCTGCTGTGGCGACCCCTGATGGGAGCAGCTGAAAGAAGAAGAAGAAGAATACTAAATGAGTCAAATGTGGAGGAAGTGCTCTCTGTTAGTGAACTTAAATGTCAGACCTACAGCAATTACTCTACAACCATTGCATCCATTTTTTAGATTATTATTTCTCAGTGTTATAAAAGGACTACAAATGTACGTGCGTTTGTGAATGGGTGTGCCTTCTTTGAAGGTTGGGCGTCAAGCTGGCAACTCGGCACCGTAAAAATCCACTGCCAGTCGTTAGCGGACTGGAGTTCCACTGTGGCGAACCCTAACCGGGAAAAGTCGAAAGACATTACTTTACAACTGTCAGGTGCAGATCAAATAGAGTTACATACAGACTTTAATACAACCCTAGAAACATAATGATTAATCTGAGTAATGGAAGAAAAAGGGTCTCTGGTCCAGTCCACTCAGCTGCAGATAGATGGATATACAGACAGACTGACATACAGTCAGACAGATAGATAAGAAAATAAAATATGCATTTCACATTTCCTGTCATATATAGGGAAAATTAGAAAATGTTTTAGAGAAAATACTTAAAAAATTGTAACTAGTGAAAAAGATTGTGTGTGCATCAATTCAATTTGTGACTTTAAGGAATGCTATTAAACTTAGTTCTGGGGCCATAAGACTAATTTACCTCTAAAAACTGCTATAACTGCACTTCTAGGCTAGTTAACCCTATGGACTAGCATGTATTTGACCATAATGCTACTAGAATTTTGTCACAGTACTGTATATACCTGTGTTGTATACATAAAAGGATTATTTAACTCACTCTACTGTACTATAATTCATTGTTTTTTTAGACTGACACTGAAAAAAACTTTCATATGCATTCTCATTGCAAGGCATCATGGGAGATAATCAGTTTTTCTCATGAAAGTGACAGTCTTTCAAAATATATGCATCCAAAACTGTTATTTTAGATTTGACCTGATAATACTGAAAAACACTGGCCTCTGTGCTGTCAAAGTTTTAAGTTGAGAAATTATCACATACAAGGAATATCTGCTAGGCTCCAAAGAAGCCTTTTAATGAGGATAAATGCAGGTGGCCTTTTGTTTGTATTTTTACCATTTTAATGGTATCTGTGACCATTTATTCTTAACAGTACTTTTCTAATGCTATTTGTATTTTCTGATTCATTCATTTGGGTGTGCTGTTACATCTCAGAAATCTTTGAAATGTAACACATTTACTCTCCCAGACATTCAATATGCAGCATGGCAAACAGATGGAGTTCAAAAGTTGTACTTCAACACAAATATAAGGTGAGACATCGGACAAGGAGCCCATGACGGGGGGCTAAGAACCTGAAAATGGCATTTATTCTAAACATTCAAGTATTACAGTTAATTTTGGCTCACGTCACATTCAACATTTTAACACTGTTTACTTACAAATTATTTAGATTATACATCACAACAAAGCCCGTGAACCACACTGTAAAATTGGCTGCATTTGGTCTTTGTTTCAGCACAGATATTGATACATAATTAGATGATTTAGTTACTCATTTTTTATTATTTTATTTATTTTACATTTGTTGACTGGGAAAGTCCGACTGGATATATGTCCATTTTCAGCGGAGGCCCGGGGAGAAAAGCTCCACATAAAATAAAGAAATTTTATAAAACTCTCCAATTACAGTAAAATATTTTTGTAGCTCATAATTTCAGCAGGTGTTTTATTTCAGGTTTAGCATACAGTATTTAATGTACATTTATAAGTATACAGCATTTAAAATTGTGCATTATACAAGGCTACTAATTAATGCCCAATAAATAAGCCTATAGAATCCAAAGTGTCAATGTTTGTTTATAACTTGCATTCATCTTACTTGTTTCCACCATGCTGGCCATATTTTCTCCTCATGTAAAGAATATTTGGAGAAAATACAGAACTGCTGCACAAAATGGAAACAGCTAGAAAGAAAGAAGACACGCTTGGAAAGAAAAAAATAATCACCATATTAAGCAAATATTTAACATCTCAGTCTTTGAAAACAAAACATAGAAGTTTAAAAGGAATTTGTTTTCTGGCAACTAAAGTCTCATTTATCAGTTCCAGTCTTAGTGGCAATTTAGTACCATTGCTTTAAAACCAGCTGTGCGTCTTCTTGGGTAACAGCAACCTGCTAATGCCTGGTGTTCTGTTTTGTAACTGTAATAGGTCAAGTACTTACTGAGTGGAATGCTAGATAACATTAGCTTGACCTTCTCAAAGAGACAGACTGAGAGGTCTCCTTCATTTCAAACAACTATAAATGTTCAACTGCAAGTGTTAAGCTTCATTTTAGCCAAAATTTAGACTAAATACAACGAGGAGACAACTCAATGAGAGGTATATAGTTATCTGCCTCTCGTTAAAAGTCCAGTTAATTGACTGTGAAAATACATTGAATTCCCCTCCTATTAATTTATATATGTGTATATAAATATATATGTATATGTATATAAATTATATATATATATATATATATATATATATATATATAGAGAGAGAGAGAGAGAGAGAACATACCTCTCAACTGTACAGATGTTTGGAGAAAGTCCACATTCAGATTTTTGCCTCACATTTTTAGTCCTTTTTTCATAAAATTGTATTTCTCTGGCAAATGAATGACAAATCATTAAAGACTGAATTTAGAAAATAATGACAGGCATTTGAGTTTCAGACTTCATACCCTTCAGAAAATCCAACTTAATGCAAAACCTGTTATTCTATCAACCTTCTAAGTTTTTAAGAACAATATTTAGAAACTGTCCCTATTTTGGGGCCTTTGTCCCACTTTTATTTATGGCTTTGTCCAGATTTCTTGCTCTAAGAGTTTGAGAGGGATGAAGGAGATGAGGGAATACATGTCTTTTAACTGTCCTTGATTTTACAGAACATCCTTGATTTTGCCTCATGTTTTCATCCTGTCCGTCATAAAATATTGGATTTTTTTGTAAATCACTAAGCATTACAGTCAGTTAAGAATGTATTTATTTATTTATTTTATTTTACATTTGTTAACCGGAAGTCCGACTGGATACAGGTCCATTTTCAGTGGAGGCCTGGGGAGAAAAGCTCCAAATGTACAAAAACAAGTGTAAATACAATGAAATTATTACAGTTAGTTATCACAAAACTGAGATTTGTTTAACGATATGTACACACAGGTACATGTTTTTTCACATACACATAGCAAAAGTTGGAAGCAAGTAGTTGAGAAATAAATAGTTAAAGATTTCATCTGAAAAAGGAAAACACATATATTAAAGGTGGTTATCATACATGTTGTAGTGTTAACTTTAAATCTTTACTGTAGGCGGGTGATACACAGAATTTTAAACAGTTAGAGAGTCAGAGTTTTATTCCTGTAATGAGGTTCTCATTTATGAATTATGTTTGAGTGGGGGTTAGTCAGGGTTTGTACAGGGACAAAGCCACTGCATTTTTAGGTATTTCCTAAGGGATGTTTTGAACTGGGATAAGGAGGGGTCAGTGGTGAGTTCAGCAGGAAGTAGGTTCCAGTTTTTACCGGCAGAGTTGGAGAATAGTGATTCACCAGCTGAATTGTTGGTTTTAACAGTTTGCACTAGCAATTTTTTGGAAGAGCAAAGGGCTTTTAGGTTACTGTAGGGGGTAATAATATTTTTAGTATGGGTGTACTGTCTGGTTGGTAGAGGAGTTTGTGAACAAATATTAGTTGGTTATATTGTAGCTGATAAGGTAGTTCAAGCCAGTCTAACGATTGAAGGTTAAGGCAGTG
>NC_056731.1:429875956-430090956 GCF_019279795.1 Protopterus annectens | reverse complement strand
ACTTATATGCATATCCACAGCTAGTGGAGTTTGGCTTTAATGGCCTGAATGTATCCACAAAGACTTAAAAAGAAAAAGTAAAAAGTCATGGACATTCAAAAACGATATAGTTAAAATACTTGATAGCCTTAAGGATTCATTTGCATATATCCCATGGGCCTCTATTACAGGAGGTTTTAAGGTATCACACACTGAATAATGTTGCTTGGCTACATTTTTCTTTTAGCGTTCACTATATATATATATATATATATATATATATATATCTTTATATATATCTATATATATATAGATATATAAATATATAGATAGAAATATATATAAAGATATGTGTGTATATGTGTGTGTGTGTAAATATATATATACATATATATATATATATATATATATATATATATATATATATATATATATATGGGTCTACTGTAAAAGACCGAAAGTCTACTTGTTCGAAAACGAACAGCAGACTTTCGGTTACGCAAAAGTGCACTTAAGTGAAAGTGCACTTCCGCGAAGCATGGTTCAATGAACCGTTCAGGGAAACTGAAGCACCGAGTCACACTACAGTGGGGAATAGGGACTTTACCTGTTCTCCACTGTAGTGCAATCTCGGGGTTGGTATATTTAAGTTGGGTGGGTGTGGGCAAAGCCCCCACTCACTGTAATGTTAGGAAGTGTTTTATGTTTTTTTTTTTATATTTCTAACAGTTTGTTGAACCATGTTTTGCAAAAGTGCACTTTCGCGTAACTGAGCGGTCTACTGCTCTTTTCTGAATAAATGATATTCGATTAAATGCAGTAGACCCATATATATTTATATCTATATATATATATATATATATATATATATATATATATATATATATACAGAGAGAGAGAGAGGGAGAGATGTGTGTGTGTGAGTGTGTGTGTGTATGTGTGTGTGTGTGTGTGTGTGTGTGTGTGTGTGTGTGTGTGTGTGTGTGTGTGTGTGTGTGTGTGTGTGTATGTGTAAATATATATATATATATATATATATATATATATATATATATATATATATACACAGACAGACAGCATACAGAGAGACACGCACATATGTATATTTAAACCCACAGCCTCACAATTACTACACAGTAATTTTACGGTGGTATACTAAACAAGCAGCTTCATTGCTGATAATGACAAACTGTTAGACAGCCAATCTCTAAGCATGTACCATCAAATCCTTACCACACTGAGTGTTTCATCTGCAGTTAGAAAACAGCTGTCATTACAGAACAAAGTAATATATGAAACCACATCAGTACGCAGAAATAGTTTCAAAAAGTCACATTCCCAAGTCTGAAGCCAAAGCCAGGCATAAAAATAACCACAAAAAAAAAAAAAAACATAGAGCCTGTAAAAAAAAAACCTTCAATAAACCTGGCTTCAAAAGTCTGCCTTACATGAAGGTACTTGTTTCTGCTTTCCAGTGCATAGTTTGTCTATACTACAATATCTCAAACATCTTATGTTAAAAATGAGCTCCAGGAAATATAGCTGTTTTCTGTAATTTGCTCAGTGGGACCAGAGAATGATAAGTCACTGGTACCCACAAAATGCAGCAGACTGAATTCTAATTCTCAGATACAAAGGCAACAAAAGAAAGTTCAAAGCATGTCTGTGACTGTGTGTGTGTGTGTGTGTGTGTGTGTGTGTGTGTGTGTGTGTGTGTGTGTGTGTGTGTGTGTGTGTGCGCGCGCTCCTGCATATGCATCAGTGGTCATGTTTAGATGGTGGGAGGTTACATGTGCTAGACCCATATCATGTACCCATGTGCACATAAGGAAGGGTAGACACAAGCTAAAATAAATGAAACATTATGCAAAAGAAGGCAAGGATAAAAACCGACATCAAAATATACTACCCACAGTCTACTTAATGGGATGGACAGCCAAATGACAGTAGGTGGTAAACTAAATTACTTACTTAGTGAAGTTTCTCTGGATTTGCCAGAGCAAGGTATCATGGTAAAAGGAAAACAGAAGACACAACAATTTAATTAGATAAATGAAGTCACTTGAATGCACCTTAAGCGTAACACATTATCGATCTTTCTTTTATTTGTAAAATAGGATTATGTTGTTTGTTAACCAGGTAATCTTTTTCAGCTCACTAAAGGTTCCCTTTTGTATAAAGACATGGCCAGCATACAATGATGATGATGATAGGTATTGGTTAAATGACTAAATGTTTTGTGATATATAACATGCATTAGCACAGATAGAAAGACTACATGAGCAAAATAAACTAACTTAGCCAGCTAATTAATAAGGTATGGTACACACACACACACACACACACACACACACACACACACACACACACACACACACATACATACAGTCTACTTGAAGTTGGCATCAATTTGAAGATGAAGGAATCAAACTCTCTACCCTGAGATACAGAAAGAATTCTGCCCACCTCAGTAATGCTTGCTAACCATAACCCTAACCCTACTACTGTCTCTAACCCTAATGTGCACCTTAACTTTAAAAAGCCCTTCCCATAACACTACCACTGTTCAGGTAAATTTGAACTGAATGTGGCTGGGTTACAGGTAGCGGATGAGAAAAGGAAAGTTATTTCCTTTTCCAATATATTGATTGTTGATGTGTTGTTTGAATGAAGCAATGAACAGTTGTTATGTTGTGGTGCACGTTTTGCAGGTCGACCATGTAGGTAACTGCATTTATGTTTACACTATTGCATAATCTAGTAACAAACTGTAAACAGAGGCACATACAATTTGAACAGCACATAATGCAACAAAAGCAATGAACTGTTAGCAATGATCTGTTAGTGCCATTTATTAGCATGCAAGGAATACACAGAAGTGCAGTCATTTACCATTAACTCAGGAGTGCTTGGAAGTTATGTAAATTTTGAATAAAAGAAAAAAAAACAGTTTCAAACCATCTCTCTTTCCAATGTAATATCTTCTTTGACAAAGAAATGAAAAATTATATATTTCGTTTTCTTTGCCTCACCCTTAAACTGATCTCCAGCAGCTAAGACCTCTCCTCCATGACACACATGCTCATTTAATGCCCATACTGATCAGATTTGGGTATGGCCTGCCCAGACTCCCTGACATGATCAGGAATTGCCTTCAGTAGGCATGTGTCTTATTTAACATGGCTTTAGGCTGAAACATCAAAACATTTTAATGTTTTCTTTTTTTATACTACAGACTACACTTTTATTTTCCTCCTGACAAGGTACCAGTGAATGTAACACTTCAGCTAGTCACATACCCTATTTCCCATTGCCCAGTAACAGTTACTCCTACTTCCACATGCATGTGGAATTACCAATTTTACCAAAAAAGAATCATTATGTTTTTTTAATGCAGGGAGCTTCAGATTCTAGTAAATATGACACTGATGTCACTAATGAGTTATCTTGGGACAATATTCTGCCCAAATCTGTGGGATCTAGCAAATTCCCTGAAAATGAAGGTGTGCTTGTGGTTGCTAAAAGTCCAAATCTCAAGGTCCTGCTTGCTCTGAAAATTTTCTAAAAAATTCTGATAAAGTAAGGACATGCAAATGATTCATGATATAGCATGCTGATGTCTGAACAACTCTAAACCTACACAGTTCCACTTCACAATCCAGCTATCAGCCCTCCATGGTAGGACATCAAGCAGTGAGTAGAACTATGGAATTTCTGCCTCCCGTATGTAAAGCTGATCTGACCTCTGAGCAGATGGACCCTTCTCTAAGTTTCTGGTGATACCTGTGGATTTCCTAGACTTGCTTAAAGGCAATTATGTCAGCAGTGGTGAGTGAGGACAGTATTAAAGCATATACTCTCTGTCCCATTATATCCTTCCATCCATCCATCCACCCATTATCTAAGCTGCCTGTCTACATCCCACTAATGTATCAGACCAGACTTCTCTATCCCCAGCAACAGTCCTTAGTTCATCCTGTAGCATCCAAGGAGACCCTACTTACCCTTAGGGATCCTAGGAAAGAGTTCTCTACTCATCCTGTGGAATTTCTAGAATGACACCAACCCCTCACCCTGTGGGATCTTCAAAAAAAGCATACCACTTATTCAGTGGTGTCCTCAGAAAATGCTCCCTGTTAATCCTGAGGGATCCCCAGTTATTTCCAAACAAGATCAGTAGTATAATCTCTATACTCCTTGTGCCTTATCCCAGTAGGACATGTCTGGTACACGTCCACAGGAGGTACAAAGGAACCATCTCCACTAGGTGCCCAACAGCCTCATCTGTCTCCTCCACACTCACAGAAGCAGGGACTCTTTTCCAAGATCTTCCTACACTGCCAAGTTTCTCCTTCTGTCATGCAGACTGAGCTTTGCAACCCTGTGAAAGAATTACATTTCTGCTATGTCTTCCTTTTGGTCAGTTCTCAAAGCTCATTATCATGGGCCATGATAGAAACACAGAGGCCGAAGTACTCTCCTTACTCATATGTGCTAACCCTAACCGTAAGCCTAACCTTGCTCCTAACCCTATCCCTACAAATTATGTTAGTTAAAAAAATTTCCCCTAACTTTCTCACTACCAAAACAAATTTAATCTCAGTTTTATAAATGGGCTTCTTTTAGTGGAGAAAAGTATTCAATGTTTTATGATTCAGTCTTATAAGTCATTCAGTGTTTTATTAGTCTCTCTTTTTTCTACCATTTGTGATTCTCTCTCGCCCATACGTTTTCAATATTTCATGATGTAATTGTATATATGGAGAAATTATAAGCTTCACTAAGACATTTATTTATTTACTGACATTTGATTACTGGGAAAGTCCAACTGGGTAAGAGCCCATTTTT
This sequence comes from Protopterus annectens, assembly GCF_019279795.1. NCBI lineage: Eukaryota > Metazoa > Chordata > Ceratodontiformes > Protopteridae > Protopterus > Protopterus annectens. The sequence continues at coordinate 430,086,129 of NC_056731.1, read as the reverse complement.
TAGGCCCAGGGATAAAAGCTCCAAATTATTGCAAAACATTTTAAGAATAATAATTTTACAATCTTCAAAAATAAAACAAAAACATCTGCAGTTTAAATAATTATAAGAAATTAGTGATAATATAAAAAACATTGGTTAAGAATAGATGCAAGTTATATGTCAATCATTTAATATTTATAGAGATTTTAGACAGTTTGCAGAGAAATGAAGTCAGTGTAATACAAACAGGAATTGCAATATGAAGAAGGGAAAACTGACTTACTGTATATTTAAACAGAAAGTCAGAGAAGAGAAGTTGATACAAGTTTAGAAGTAACTGAAGAAAGGTGTAAGAAGGTATTAAGGAATGAAAAGGTACTTGTACACATTTGCTGGTTCTACTCATATTCTGGAGTTAATGACACACGTTGTGACTGGATCTGTCCCTCTCAGATATTAGAAACTATTGTCACCAAGCTGGAATGATAATACTTAACATGTAATGAAAACTGCTGAGTAGTTCTACAGTGCAAATCTCTTATGTCCCAAAGTTTTCCTGGTGAGAGAAATGTCAGGCTAATATTCACTAAACTGACGTCACTAGGATAGAAGTTTAACCTCTTAATAAACAAATGCAAGCATTTATTCATGCAAAGCACTGTAAGTTTAGCATATAAACAGGAATATTATTTACCTATGCAAAGGAAGAGTTAATACCTAGCAGAGACTTTTATATTCCCTTGTAAATTTTGCCTGCCTGCTAATTTAGTTGCATGATTACATGCACAAGACAGATATATTTTACAAGCAGTTACCATGTAAATTAATGTGTAAATTTGGCTCAAACAGCAGTTAATGGAAGGAGATAAGCCATTAAAATGTGCTAAACGCAAATGGCATATAACCTTAATTACTTGGTATGGTTCACACAAAAAAATTAAACCTCTAAAACATGCACCTGCTAAGGTATGAAAAATAAATACCCATTTCTCACAACAAAACAGTGGCTTTGGCTTGTTGATGGACAGAATAAATCAGAATAGGATAAAGCTATGAATTCTTCTGGAATATTAAATTTACATTATATATATATATATTATATACAGTATGCTGCTTAACAAGCAATTAGGCAAGCACAGGAAACCGATGAACAGAATGTGTGTTGATGAAGGAGTGGAGGAGTTGTACAAATTAAAGTAAAACAGAGTAAGACAGATGTGGCAGGTAAACACATTAAACTGACAGATAATAACTGATAAAATAAAGATATGAAAAAGTAAATGAAAGTGATTGCTGACAAGAAGGCAAAAAGCACAGAGTGGGGACAGTATGAAGTCATTTGAATTGCAGGAGGCATACAGGAAGCATCAAATGTGAAAATTAAACAAAAACTTACACAGCCATGTACATAAAGTTATTGTTCCAGAAAAAAACAAACTTGTATTATAAATGGTATACTATCATCACAGCTGTCATATATACTTGTCATATCTCTCAACCTCTTAGCTCAATAAATCTCGGAAAAGAATAAAATAATGGGGGTATAAAGACCCAAAAACAGAGAAACATTTTAAAGACTGCCCTTATAATCCTAGAAAGATGCTATAATAACAGGTTTTGTTTTAGTATGCATTTCCTGAAGGATATAAAGTCTGAAACTCAAATGGCTGACAGTATTTAGTGACCTCAATCCTCAGTAATTTACAAGAAAAACAAACATTTTATAAGGAAGAGATCAAAAATATGAGAGTAAATCTAGACAGTTGAGGCATGATACTTGTCATCCCAACTATATTTGTGCTAAGAAAAGTTTTCTTTCCTTTTTCCATACTTTAGTCATGACTGCATAATGTTGTAATGCCACTTTTTTAGAACATGTGCCATTTCTGCAGAGAAAAAAAGGTTGCTTTTGTTATTTTCCCCTGCAGTGCTCCTGTAAGTTCTGTGGCCCTGTCCTGCAGCTGTGGCACAGAGCTACTACAAGTGCTTACATGCTATATGCTCATGACACACTTACTCACTGCCACTTGCTACAACAGGCAGGTGCTTGGACTCCCACTAACTCGATCTCCCATAATTCTGAGCTTCCAGCAACCTAACAAATAAGCCCATATAGCCCTACCAGAACCCTAACTCTAACCCCAAAAATACCTTCCTGCTTGTGAATTTTCTCCCTAATACTAGGACTCCCTCCCTGCTCCCTAGTCTTAAACCTCCCTTCCTGCTTTTTAAATCTTAACTCTCCCTCTTGCTCCCTAATCCTAACATTTCTTTCCAGCTCCATAGTCCTAAAATTCCCTGCCCTCCCTCCTCCTCTCTCCCTAAACCTAAAACAATCCTGTATCCGGATAAGCTGTGGTACCTACTTGGCTGAACTCATACTCAGGTTTGAGTGTGAGCAGCAGCCTGATCTAAGCTCAAGATGTCCCAGTCCCTGCTTTGGGACAGTGGCTTTAAAGGGTCTGAGACTCAAGCACATGCAGTAGACCCTGTGATGGACAGTGTTCCTGATGCCACAGACTTCCAGTGATGAAACTCTATCTCCTGTTAAGTAAGTACTGATTTGAAGGTAGAGCACAGCAGTTAACAATTAAGCTGTCACATCTGCCTTAAGAAAAGCAGTCGCCCAACAGCAAAACAAGTAATTATGCAAGCACATGCAGAAGATCACAAAAAGTTAACACAGCAGAAATACACTCAAATCAGGTGCTACTTATCACGACGTCAAACCACGTAAAATGTAAATGTTAAAGTATTTTTAACTAAGCATACTCTTTGAATTGCAATGGGAATGAAAGTCAGGACTACAAAATGAAGACAGTCCCCCGTGACATGCAGTCAGTAAACATATATTCAGGGTTACAATTTGTGAACTATGCCTGAATAGATAAGTTAGTAGAGTGCCAATACTGAAACCACATTTATTCATCAAACTGCATCAATAGATTAGTGTAGAATTGAGGAGGCAGTTGTATCAGCTTGCAGTTTGTGTGTTTGAGGGTTCCATGCCTCACACCCATGTGTTGTCCAGGCAGGCTCACCGGAGACATAACCCCTTTTCAGGGGTGACCTAAGAGCAAAGTTTGGTTAAATGATTTGCTCAAAGTCACGTAGGGCAAATGGGGGGTGAGAGAATCAAACCCTATTCCATAGAAACTGCAGCTTGCAGCCTTAACCCTCTGCACCAACTGCCTGACACAAGTAATAAACTGACTCCAACATCAAAATGTTTATGTGGATTTCCTACCATAAGGAGCACACCACATGGATACTGTTCATGTATTTGTCCCTCGAGATGTGCACAGGACTGAGCCTGCTGTTGCCTTAAAGACAAGAAAGAGCAACCCTCTGAGGAGGCACAGAGACAAAAGACAAAGGATAACTCCTTCTTTCATACAATTCATACTACCTAATTATCTAATCTTTCTTTCTAAATTGCTGCAGTTTTTCATGGAACAAATACTACAAGAGGCTTCACAACAGCCATGAACTAGGCATCTCAGGGCAGTCTAAAAATGTACAAGTAGCTGCACAACTAGACATCCCTTTGTGCATTATGTAAGCTATCCCACAATCCTTTTCAAACCATTGCTGCATTGCTGTGGCTAACAAAGGCAAAATTAAACTGGTCATATACCAAGATTCTAACTTGTCCATTCATTTAATAATCATATATATTTTTTTTCTTCTGGAAGCTAAAGGTGCGCATTACTGATGGCAAACACAAGGCTATTTTATTTACAACAGGTGTGAATCAATAAACCTTCCTGTAGATCTGAGGCATCTGTTGGAAAATCAAACATACTTTCATTAATATACTTTGAAATCCAAAGTTGTCTCCCCACCTTGACTTTAGTTAAGAACGTTATGAAGAGAAACGGACCCAGACCAGGGCCCAGTGAAACACTTATGATTATCATTGTTGGGTATTATAAAAGGCCTTCATCACCTTAACCAGCTCTGTTCTGCCATTAAACCAGTTCCGTACCTACTGAATATTTTACCCACTTGCGTTTAGTTTTCATAACTTTCTGATACTTCCTGCTGGGAGGACAGTACCATTAACTATAATCCAGATAACATGGAGTTACAGTTAAGCATTCATCCAGAGTTAGTGTTACTCCCTCAAAGACAGCAACAAGATTTAGAAAACAGGGCATACCTTTGACAAATTCCTACCTACTCTGCTCTAGAAGAAACACATCGCCCATACCTTTCGAATAAGTTCTGTGATTACCTCATGATTTTGCAAGCTATATATATACATATATATATATATATATATATATATATATATATACATATTGATGAATGACATCTCCCTTATATATGGCAAGTGGTGCTGCTTCTTACCAGAACTATGATGCTACGTATCGCATTAAGTAAGAAGAATCAATAAGAGTGAAACACGGTTGTTGTCCTTAATTTGGGCAAGACCTGCTTAGGATATTGTCTGCACCTATGGAGCTTGTGTTAGTGATTTTTCTCACTACTGGTATCATCAGATCTTCTGAAATGTGAGGTATGCCATTTCATGTATGGGTATAAAAATAACGACTATTCCTTTAGGTCTTGAAACTGGCAAAATATTTATTATACAGAATAAAAAATACTTCCAATGGACCTGAAGTCACACTTTATTTTTTACTGATCTTTCCTTTAAGGTTACTGCTAAAGTTTTGGAATCCATTGTAGATGTAGTTGTCCTAGACCTGTGATGCTTGATTGTTTTTGTAGACTGTTCTCGGTGGTTTGATGATTTTCTATGGTGGATTCTGCATTGCTCTGCCTACTGTGTTATTTACTGAAGGCTGGGTAGTATTTCTTTTTCCAACTACATACTTCATTTGTTTTGCAGTTCTACTACACGGGTTTGTTGTTAAAATTTCCTTTGTATCTGAATTAGTTTAGGGATATGCTTGCTTTTTAAAACAACAATTAAAGACCTCAAAGAGGTTATCTGCAGCATCCTGTGCAATTGTATTGCAAGGAATAAGAACCCCTCCCCCCATTTATTTATGTAATAAAAGCCAATTTAATTGTGAAATTACACCTGATTTAATTGTGTAATTCCCTTCTATGAAATCCAAGAAGATGGATGTATTGTTAATATCATGATCCATGCTCTTATTTTGAAAATAACAGATTTCCGTCAGAGTCTGCAAGCTACAAGGCAAGACTAATTAGAAAACATAAAGACATGAGCTACATTAACACAGTATTCAGGATGTTTTTACCCATTACCAGCATTAACTGACCACACTGAGCTGCTTTTGTTGATAAAGTCAATAGAAGTTCATTGAATGAAGCAATAACGTAACCAGAAAATTTTAAGGTAAAAGAAATCTGACATCATAACTGTGACTGAGTTATTACATAATGAAGATTAATCAAACGCCTTCATGCTTGCTTTCTCATATGGATAAGGTATGGTAGCATCATACAAAAATGTTGTCATATTTACAAGTAAAACTATGATGTTTATTAAATAAGGCATTAACCATGCATCCTGAACTCTAGTGAGAATAAAGGCAGAAAAGCCAGATATCTGCAAAATGCATAATATGTCTTTGGGCCAGTGTTTACTGACTGTGCAAATATCAGTGTCTTCCAAGTAAAGAAAACTCTGAAGGCTACACTCTTTGCTGTTTAGGCTCATAGAATTTAATAATTCCACATTTGCCTATTGGATGTAAAACAGTATGGATTTTATAAGAGGTAATCTTGTTTTGTGAATCCTGTAGCATTCCCTGAAGAGGTAAAATCACCTGATGAAGGTCCGAGAGTAAAACTACTTTTCATGAATTTCATAAGGAATTAAGCATCCCACATAAGGGAATAACAAACAGATGAAAAGTTAAATCTCCATCCATGCATAATAACATCAGAGAAAAAAATGCACAATAATAATTTCCAGAACAGTAGGAAAACAGATCCCAAAAAATTCAAGTCAATCAACAAAATCCTACAGCCGGGGCAAAAACATAACCCCGACCCATCTCCAAATATTATAGTGGATCTTGCAACACAATTTAATAACTATTTTGTAGAGAGCATAGCATCAATTACAAATGGTTTTAACTCAACCAAGCTTGACTTAACCAAACAACCCAACGCTACTTCTACATTCAACCTTCAGACAGTACCTGCAACCACTATCAAACATCTGCTAAACAAGTATGAAGCCTCTGCAGATAACTTAGTGAGTTTCTAATAATAGCAGCTAAGAGCATAGCCTACACCATTTCCATTCTCATAAATAGATCTATATAAGAATTATATGTCCCTACGCTCTGGAAAAAGTCACGCATCATTCCCCTCCACAAAGGAGGTAATTCAATTATATCACAAACTTTTGGCCAACAGTAATACTATATTCCCACGTTAAAAATTATTGGAAAAATCTGTCCATAAACAACTTTTACAATATGTTACACAGGAACAGCTTTTACCCTCAACCCAGTATGGTTTTCAACCATTACACTTTACTAATACAGGTTATAGCTTCATTCATGGAAACAGTCAATAAAGCCAGGGATAGTGACAAATTTGTATATGCATTATTCCTAGTTCTATCAAAAGCCTTCAATACTAAAAGCCACACAAAACATCTAACAGAAATGTAATCATTAGGATTTACAGAAAATACCTTAAACTGGTTTCAGAGCTATCTGAAAGACAGGTCCTAAACAATGCAATGACAGAGTACTTTATCCCCCTTTCTCCCTGTAAATACAGCTGTCCCACGAGGCTCAGTCCTCAGACTCTTACTGCTAATATACTTACAATTAATTCCATACATGCAAACAACATGTCTCCATTATGCTTACAATTCAACACTTACAAGCTCATCAAATGACCCAACTCATCTACACAAAATTACTCACGAATGCCTCACTGCCTCAGAAAAAAATGTTTACAAAATTGTCAACTTGTGCTTAATCCCAACAAAACCAAACTACTACTGTTCTTCTCCACAACAAAGTCCCATGAAAAAACAACTTCAAAATATGTTCCTTCAATAGCACCACTATTGAATTAACCTCACAAACTAATGATGATAATAGATAACACTCTTAAATTCGATCAGCAAATACAAACTGCCATAAAAACACATAAACAATTAGGTCTACTCCATAGAGTCAGAAGCTTCCTCACCCCCACCTCTAGAATCACATTAGCAAAAACGTTCCTCCTTCCTCCTCTTCTATATGATAACCCTATACTCAAAAATCTCCAAAAATCAAATATTCACAAAGTGGAACAATGTTATAATAAATCTGCCAAGTTGACTACTAGTCCTCAATATTGTAACCATCATTGTACTAAACTAAAAGCCCTTAACTGGTTCGCACTACCCAACTACCTAAAATATACTCAATTACTCACTGCATATAAGATCACTAACCTGACACGTGTACTCCGCTACATGCAACCCTACAAAAATACTCCTCCAGCCTCCCTCTGTGATCAAATAACCAAAAGTAACTTACTATCGCTAAACCAAACTAATTAACAGATCATTCCCTTTACGCCTACTCTGTCACTAAATCCTGGAATTCCCTCCCTACTACCATTAGAAGAGCTATCTCTTACCAGTCCTACAAACTCTTATTTAAAAGATCACTTAAAAAAGAATGGCTCTGCTCCTGCTCTATACCAGGATAACTATGTATCATTCTCCTTTAAATCCAAAACTAGTATCAATCAACCATCCATGAAAGCATTCCTATCAAACTTCTCTTGGTATCTCTATAATCATTTTATTTTCTAAATATCTCCCATAATTCTCCTTAAATTCTAATATAGTCACATAAAAAAATAACCTGTATGCTTCATACATCAAGGAAAACTCTACATTACAACCTCCATCTGCCTGTAATATATATATAATAAACTTTTTCTCACTTGGTCTTACTGCTTTACTGCATTCAGTATAACTTGCTTCTCACAATACTTACGCATCACTTCTATCTTCACTAGTATATCCAAACCTAAACACCCATCACGTCTATCTTCACTAGTATATCCAAACCTAAACACCCATCACGTCTACCTTCACTAGTATATCCAAACCTAAACACCCATCACGTCTATCTTCACTAGTATATCCAAACCTAAACACCCCACAACAAACTTAAATTCTCAAGTCAATAACTTGTTTCATTCTATCACACCTACCATGTTGCCTCCAAGTTAGTAAATATCTGACTCTGTCTACCCAACCTATCTGTATCTTGTAAATATTTGATGCTTTGTATTAGTGTTACAAATGTAATTTTGTATTTACTGTTAGAAATGTAAATTCTCTACGACATGCAATATAAATGTGATCTATACCTGGAGTTTTTCTTCCCAGGCCACTGCTGAAGATGGGTACATATCCAGAGAGACTATTCTGGTAAGCAGATGTCAAATAAATAAATAAATAAATAAATAAATAAATAAATAAATAAATAAATAAATAAATAAGCCATCGGTTAAAACACTGATTACTCAAAAGGGCACGGCATCAGAAGGTGGGTGAAGTAAATGGCTATCCCAACGAAGGTTATCACGGTGTCCCACAGGACTCTGTAATGTGGTCACTTCTTTGCTCGACAGCGCTTGCTTCTCACATGTAAAGGTGAAAATGGGTTCTGGATAATTAAAGAGGCTAATGACTGCAAACTGAGTAACTTCTGCTTATTTTTTCTTTTATTTATATTTTGTTTAACAAAGTTGAACATTAAGCATGTAATTATTAATTGCAGTCACGGACCAGAAATAATAAAACAATTACCTTAAAAGAAAATGCCAACTTTTTATAACATAGAATAAAAATAAACACTTGATACAGTAATAACATCCTCACCTTTAATGGCAGTAAATATGCCATCATGTGACTTGCAAAAATGGCATACATAACCATAAAAAGGATACTACCAAATACCAAGAGATAATGGTAGAAGAAACTCTGAACAGTTTGTATCTACCAAAGTCATTCAAATGTTGTAGCTCATCTGATTCTAAAGGACATATCTAGTCCCCCTATTGCAATTATTGTAATCCTTTATACCTCCCCTATCCCAGTGTACTAATTTTTATGTCACCAATCCCCTGCTTTATTGAAACAAAGCTGTGTTTTGTAGGCTTCAAGCAAGCCATCAGAAACAGCTTGAAAAGATGCAATGTTTCTGTATTAGAAAGACTATAATAAAGTTAGAAAAATCTGAACTACTTTTAAATGCTTCAGGAGCCATCGTTATATTATTTTTCCTACAAACTACTTACAAGTGGTCTCCGCCTAGTCTGTAAGGCAATCTTTGATCTATTTCAGTTTGAATCTCTACGCCTAAAATGTACTACTGGGGGAGCTACAATCATACAATGGACCCAGCTAAAAGAAGTAAATATTAGTTATAGAAAACAACAAATACACTTCAAAACATACTCCATGTTTATGGAATAAACTTCTCCTTATAATCAGAAGTCAATCATTGATTTTCTTCAAAAATAATATTTATCTGTGTGTGTGTCTGTGTGTGTGTGTGTGTGTGTGTGTGTGTGTGTGTGTGTGTGTGTGTGTGTGTGTGTGTGTGTGTGTGTGTGTCGGGGGGTTTTAAGTATATATTATGTTTGGAAAAGAGTCATATATTGGAATTCAAAGTATCCATGTATGTTGTTTGTCTTTTCGGATTTTTCCCGGTAAGGGGTCGCCACAGCGGAACTCCAGTCTACTAATGACTGGCAATAGATTTTTTACAAAACACCGAGGTGCCAGCTGAACGCCCAACCTTCAACGAAGGCATGCCCAGTTATGCACGCATGTCTTTCAAATGCTACCCAACCGTGGTGAGGACATGCAGACTCCACACAGAAGGCACTCCCAAGCCACACCGAGAATCAAACTGGAGAACCCCTTGCTGTGAGGTAACAACACTACTGCTGTACCATCGCAGCAACTCCCTATAGTTCAAAATATTTAAAATATGTGGGGGGCTACGCCCCCTCACCACCCAATGTGGGGGGGGTGCCCCCCCTATTATATATACTAACTCCAGGGTCGCACTACAGTGGGGAAAAGGCCATATATAACTTTCAGTGAAATGTGTTTCAGTGAATTGAATTTTCAGTGAATTGAGCTTTCAGTGAAAAGTGCACACTAATTTGACTTTCAGTGAAATGTGATTTCAGTGAAATGTCCTAGACCCATATTTATATATATATATATATATATATATATATATATATATATGGGTTCCCTTCAGAATGTTGAAATCCTGAAACATCGAATTTCATATGATCGAAGTTTCAAAATTTCGAAATTCTGAACGGTGATCTGCATACAGCATGGAACGGGAGATTCCCCTTTTCCTCGCTGAAGTGTGATCTCAGATTTGGTATATTTAAGTAGCGGGGTGTGGGGGCTTGCCCCCCTGCATAATCCTTTAACTAGTTTTTTTTTGGGGGGGTTACTTTCTTATCTTTGATGTCATTATTGTATTCCCAAATGTGATCTTTAAAACAACATTCAGTCTTGCCTATGTAATAGGCTGGACAGCATTCACACAAAACAGCATAAACACCACCCTTTGTGAAGCATTTACAAGGTTCTTTCATCTTGAACTTAAAACCACTTGCTATAAACTGTACAGCAAAGAATAAATTTACACATACAACAGCTCCCACACTTAGATAATTAAAATTAAAATTTGTGAAAAAAACTTTCCTACTGTTAGTACCAAAATGCTCGACCAACTACTTAAAATTCTGTCCTTATAATTATTATTTGGCTACCATCTCTCAAGATAGCCCAGTTTTTGTAAAGGATTTCTCTGATTATGCTACTGTCCACATTGTATTGGGTAATAAATGAACTTGCCAAACCAGGACTGACCCAATAAACATTGTTAAAAGTACATGTAGAAGAGCCAGTGTTGTTATAAGAAGTCATACTTTGGTCGATCAGCTCCATGGGACTGACTGATGTAATAATAGGATCCTGACAGTGGACATGCTGTAAAATAGGCCTAAAATGGCCATACTCTCTTTTGCTGATCACCTCATACATTAGTGAATCAACAAATGTACTAGAATAGTCCCTGGCCAAAAACATACGTTTAATATGTTCACATTCATCCAGGAAAGCATTAAAATCAGAAACCATGCATGCAGCTCTTACAAACTATCCCTTAACAACAGCATGCTTCTGATGAAAAGGATAGGAACTGGTAAAATATAAGTACATGTTTGAAAAGGTGGATTTCCTATAAATTTTGATTTCAAATTTCCTGTTTGTTGAATCCTTACAGAGACAAATATCCAAGAAAGCAATACTATCTTTATCTGCAGCATAAGAAAATTCAAGGAATGCAGTAGTCTGATTGATTTCCTGGTCACATGTTTAAATTTGTAGTTATAGAGAGAATGCCGATTGATTTGTGCCTTGGCCCTTGGTGGCTGCTTTTGGAGAAACATGAGTTGTACTGTCAACTCCAGTTAAATGCTTGTAGCTGGCCAGGGCTTAATGATTTTATTTCTGTTTCATGTTTATTGAAACTAAAGGCTTTGGTGAGTTAGTTTGTTTCAATTATACATCTTTTACCTTTATTTTGTACTCTTTTAAAAGTGGTTTTATTACTTTAAGTTAGTTGCTTTACTTGGAGCTCAGCAATCATGTGATCATGTGATTTAGTACCTTCTGTTATTTTAAATGGAGTTCAAAACCTGTGTTTTATCTGCTGAAGTTTATGCTTAATAAACAAAAGTGCTAATCCATTATTTTTTGCATCATTTGATGTATATTGCTTGTTTATTGTTCGTACTATCTGCCGGAGTCTGTGTGGCCTGCAGTTTATCTTTGTTGATTTACATAAGTGCTCATATCATGAGTCATATGCAGTTTAAACCAAAATAAAGTATATGCCTGCAACCAGGATGAACTGAAAACAAAACCAAAGTTTATTAATCTGGAAGCAAGGTCAGTTTATTAACTAGTTAAGTACTTTTGTTCTTTAAAATCAAACAGAACTTCATCAGGACAAACAGAAATGACTAGAAATGAGAATTTAAATATACATAGTAATCAAAACATGTGAACACAATCAGCCAATAAAACAATAATTAAAACAAATTATTTAGTGGCCAAATACTTCATATAATGCTTAATGTAAATGGATCCAATCAAACCAGCAAATGCATCCTCCATTAATAATTGTCACATTAATTGTTTGCTCTCTAAAGTATTGTTAAAATCAACTCCACTGTAACTAAAATACTGATGGTCAATCACAAAAAAGAAAAAACTTTCAAAACTAACACATTAAATACTATGCTTATTTAGTGCATTATTTTGGTCAACTTTTTTTAATAGCATAATCTTCTTCTTCTTTCAGGGGTCGCCATAGCGGATCACCTGTCCGCTCATGATTGGCAGTGGCGTTTTATGGCGTCGAGTTGCCAGCCCAGCACCCAACCTTCCACAGAAGGCATACACATGCACGCACTCACACCTAGGGCCAATTCAGAGTGCCCAATCCACCTACAGCATGTCTTTGGGATGTGAGAGGAAACCGGAACACCCGGAGGAAACCCACGCAACCACAGGGAGGACATGCAGACTCCGGACAGAAGGCACCCCAGCCGAGGATTGGACCAGAGAACCTCTTGCTGTGAGGTGTTTTTAATAGCATAATCATTTTCCCAAATTCCCTCTGTCAGTTTTTTGTTGTCTTTTTGATACAGAAATTGTGACAGGAAATCGCAGATAAAATTGTTGCATGAAACTATCCCTCCTTAGCCTGTTGTTCTCAGCTGAAATCAGCCTTCCTGTGCTACAGAAAATGGCATCCCTGCCCCCCCCCCCCCCCACACTGATTTTGCCTTTACTGCATCTGATACTCTTGGTTAGCAAACTCTACTAAGGCGGTAACACAATGTAGATAAATTTTTATGCAATGTGGCAGGTATCATAGTTTGGGGGAATGATATATCTAATAAAACATATTGAGACAATAGCTTAACTAACCATAGCAGAAATAGAATTCCTTACATTGTCTCCTTGTGTCCGTCGTGGCTTGGTGATATTTATTACAGTCCAGGCAAAAACCCTTTGTTTGCTGATTGCAATGCAGACCAAGTGGAAGGAATTTAGGTAATAAAAAATGAAATCTGCAGTATGACTTCTACACTGTATGCTAACATTTTTATGCTCAGTTAGTGAATCCCATCAGTTTTTTTCTTCTTCAGTAAATACCAAGCCATCTGTTCTAGTTCGCCCAGAGGCATTTCTGAATAAATATCACTTCCCGAAATTTTACATGACAAGTTAACAAGCCAAGTGACCTCAAAGCTTAATTTTTGCTTTCTGATTTTTGTGCCTTTAAGCAGTAAAATTTTGCTTGCTCGTAACTTTGTAGCTAAGGAGGCAAGAAATGTAGCAGTACATTTCCTTGAATGTGCTTTGGAATTATACGCAGCAGCGGTGAATGAGCATGCAGCAGAGGTAACAACCACTGCCACAAACGAATCTCACTGGTAAGGAATATAGAGATGTCATGTGCAGAGTTCTACACTGGCAATCAGATGCAGCCTGTAAGATGATATGGTGTAAAATAACTTTGCTTCAGTGAAACTTTGTAAGTAGTATGATTCAGCCAATTAAATACAACAATGGACTAATTAGCATGACAAAGTTTTTTTTAAATAATCTTGTGAGAAAATATGCATTTTAGTAACACTTCCTTCAAATCAGTACTGACTGATGACTTCTGTTTTCTGCCAGATTCTTTCGACAATCATCTAGCTTATATTTTGTATACTATGTTTTTAATTTATTTTTGGTTAGACAGACCCACATCTGCATGTTACAGTTTGTTACAAATATGCACTGAGACCTAAGAAATTTTCAGTTCCCCCTTATTTATCTTCAAGTAACATGTTTGTAGCCTAAGGCCAGAGTAAAGGTTGAAAAGAGTTTTATGATCAACCCATCTACCTGGTCGAAAATGACTCCTCCCAACCCTTCAAGAAAACATCTTTCTCTTTGTAGCTGCTTCTGTTATTTAGCAGCTGCTATCAATACTGGGACAAGTGTTGTAATTTTACTAGCAGTTTGCCAGTAGCAGACTTCACCTTCATCTACAAGCATACTTGTATTTATAGGTTTGGGTGCAAAGCCCTACGCTTTTCCCATTATTGACCAACATTTTTTTCCAAACCTGTAGCCTGTTCATTTAGCCATCTTCCTGACCATCCAATGACTCATTTGTTCCCCCATGTCACTTAGGAGTGGAACATCTTATCAATAATCACATTTTATTTTCTAGGACATGGTAAGTAAGATCTAGTTGCCAGCTGTCTGTCATGTATGGCGACAATTTTGTGGTGTGGATCGCAATATACAGCTGATGGCAAAACAAAACTAAAATTCTGAATTCAGTTTCATATTTATAATAAGCACCTTCACAATAAAATGCATAAAAACATATATATATAAATACACACACACACACACACACACACACACACACACACACACACACACACACACACACACACACACACACACACACACACACACACAACATATGTACATGTGTATATAAACAAGAAAACATTTAAAGGAGAGAACACATGCTGAGTAAAACTGTAGAAAAATATACCAAACAAGAATAAATATACATACTGCTACCACATATTTCTAAAATCCCAAAGAACAAATGAAATGAGAATGAAATGCGCAGATGAAAACTATAAATCTTCAGAATTAACAACAAAACCAGCAATCGAGAGCATATTGGTTACCGTCCTTTACAGTGACAACCAACTCATTGAAATGCAGTTTCTCTTGACTTTGCTCCATAGTTCCAAAATGAAGTGATCCTGCAGTTAAGTGTGCTTAACTCATTCACTCCAATGGAGATCAGGAAGTTTGCACTGTAACTTCCAATAGGCAGAGCCTATGCCTTTTGACAGAATCAAAGTATGTCCTCATATTTCAAACAAATGTTCATATCTCTGGAACCATAGCAGTTAAGATAGAAGTATAAATGGCAAACTCTTCAGCACAACCTATTTTTCACAGTGGTAGTATTTGTTAGGTTCTAGGTCTTAAACCAAATTTTATAAGTCACAGTAAACACGGTAACTATTATATTTGTGATATTTTATAAACAACTTACAATATCTCCACAACCACTCAAGTTACCCACATACTGTCAGCAACATTTTATTCATCTGACTGAGAGCTTTCATATGAGGCTAAGAGGTTCCTTCTGTGTTAACTGGTTGTTGAGATATTTAGATAAATGTGAAAATGATATCCATGTAAATTAATATCATACAAACAACAGTTAATGTCACTTACCTGCACTAGACAGAGGTCAAATATTAATGCAGTCAAGTTTGCCATTGTGTGAGCTTTAAGATAAAATGTTTTAAAACCTTGTACATAGCATCTTTTTAGAATTATTGATGCAAATATAAACAAGCAATATTTGACACCTGGAGGCGTCAGTAGGAATTAACTGCAGATGCACCTGGAGGCGTCACTCAGATGTAATGGTAAGGAAATGTTGCTGCAAAGCCAGCTGTTCAACAAATGATGTTCCACTTTACAGGGAATAAACTCAGTAAAATGTTATTCAGATCAGTTGGTGCTTAGCAAAATGGAACACATGCAAGCAGATTGAGATGGCTGGATATGCTTTTAGGAGGGTCAAAGCTGGGGAGTGGTTTGGGGGTGTGCCTTCCAAATTGTCATCTGAGGCTCAGTAAGTAAAATGTATATATCTACACAGACCCAAAGGAGAAGCATGCTTGATGTGCCCCATTTTCAGCTGCTTTGTCCATATCATAAATTGACAAGAAACAGAATCTGGAGCCAACACTACAAATCAGAGGACTCTTTTCTGGGGATCTCAAACACTGATGTACAAATAGGCATGTATCAACATCCAATGATACTCCTGGAGGTCCTTCATCCTGACTTTGGTCCAGTGGATGTGCCTGCTAAAGATGCTAATATATAGACTTAGATGCACTGTTTTATCACCCCTTGAATGAGAAGGAGATGGAATTAAAAATCACTCTCCTTTTTCCAAAAGCAGCACTTCACCCTGGGATGGAAACAAGGATATCTGAGGCTTGTCTAGGCCTTTGCAATGTCTAGGACACACTTCCTGTCTCTCTTCTATTCATGAAAATTGCCCAAAGGCATCCTCAGGTGGTCCTCTTTTGCATTGTTTAAGCCTGGACTAAGCTCATATGGACTGACACTAACATAGACCCCACTGAAGGCATGGTTTGAGGATGTCATGATTACCCAAATGAATTTATCTACCTTTTCCAAGTTTGGTGTCTTTTATTTTGTTCCAAGTTCAGTTTTTACATTTTTTTACAGTTTTGCTCTTTGTTGCCAAAATGCTTCATATCTGTTGGAGATCATAATATCATCTGCAAAACTAAATATTTTCCCTTCAAATCAGTTTACAAGGCCACTACTACAGGTTAAGAAGCAAAAACCCAGGATGAATCCTTTGATAACCCAATAATTATACCTTCTCCGCCAGTAAACAATATCTACTGCTAACTTTGTTTTTCCTGATATGTTGCTAATTTCCACCCAGGCAACCACTTTGTAATTTGTTTTAAGGCTACCTTATTCATTTGTTAATGTTTTTTGTGGCACCATTGCTAAGGTTTTGCTTAGTCTAGATAGGCCACCTCCAGCCATGTTTTACTAGGCTGACCACCAAGTCAAAGAACTCTAAATTAAATCACATAACATTCTAGTTGTAATCTTGTACTTCCATGTTCCTTTGCTCTAGTGGTCTCTAGTTTTCAACAAGCCATTGTCTAGAATTAATTCATTTCCATATTACAGAAATCAATCAATGTAGTCTGTAGACTCCAACCTCTGTCTTTTCTGTGAAATGTAATAACATATTTTTTCTTCACATCTAGTTAACCATAATCATATATAAGATTTCTAAGTCAATTTAGTCATTCAACTCACAGTACATACAGAATGCTTGAATTAATTCTAGCTAACTCTAATTATCTATTCTTATTTTTTAAATAATTTCAAAATCAAGGCTTCCATTTACTCCCTGTTCCATTAGAATATTTTGTATTTCTATTTCTACTGTTTAGTATGCACATCTTCTATTTTGTAAAACTCAGCAAATGTAACTTGAGCATTATTACTTTTTCTGTCATCTGCTATCCAGTTTCTTTCTACTTTACCAAGGGGCAATACCCTGTCAAATTATTTATAATTTATAGCACTGAATGCTATAATTTTCTCCATTCATACATTTCAGATTCTATTTCTTCTCACCTTCATCTCTAACAAATCTATTCGGTTCTCTTCCATTTTTAATTTTGAGCTTCCTTTTATTTTTTTAAACTTCCTATTTCCCAGAATTTCTAGTAACTGCCACCATACACCACCTGCATGTTTCTTATATCAGCCCATTAAATGGAAGGATATAATGAATAGACTAGATCATGGTGAAATTGGTTCCTAGTTACAGTAATGAACAGATATCATGAATAAACCAGATCATGGTGAAATTGGGCCCTAGTTAGAGTAATGAGCAGGCACTCTCTCAACTAAACCAATATCCCATTACTTGGCTGTCTTTAACCCATTTGCCATAAAATACTGTTCAAACATGTCAGAGTACATACTACTTTCATCTTTCTTTTTATAATGATCACAGAGTTTTGGATTTAATTTAAAACATTTATTAAAAATGTCACAGGAAAACATTGACAGCTATTTGATGACTAAAACAAAATACTCTCACACTGAAAACAGGCAGCATAAGCAACAGTACATTTTTCTTCCTTTGAAACTCACATTTATTAAAAATGCATCTTGCAATCCACTGAAATACAAGAAATGTGCTGGGATTCCGAGTCAAATATCATATAATGAAGAACTAATTAGCAAGAATCTGAAGGGTGCAGAAATTCAAAAGAAAAATGTCTAATGCATTTGTTAATAGCTTTAGACAGTCTACTGGATGAAAGATTCCCTTGTAAGGGGCAGCCCAGGAGTACTGCCTAGTTAAGTGATTTGGTCAGACTCACACACTAGACAAATAAAGGCTGAGAGGATCAATCTCTGCACTACAGGAAGAGGCTGACAGCCTTAATCATCGACACTACGTACCAACAAACTGTTGCAGCCCATCACAGTGCATTTCACATCCTTGTGCTTGTACAGAATAAGTTTAAAAAATATAGATTCATAATATTTTAACATTAAACTCATGGACTTTATTCTGTTCAGTTTATTCAGAGGCAAATAATAAATACACTATCAACAGTCAACAAAACAAGGAAACCCAGGAACATTCCAAAATAATATGGCTCATTTGATTAGGTGCCTGCTTTCTACAGTCAGTTCCTTCCCTTACACCATAACTACTCTGGTATGCTGGAGCATTTACACAAGTACACATACGCACACACATATATGACCATCAATTACAGCACGTTGCCTGACTGCATATATTCACGTGTTTACTTGTAATACAATGAATAAAAAATGCATAAATAATAACTGAGAAGTGCATTTCAGCTCTGTGAGAACCATACAGTGCAACCCACTGACCTCCCCATACCTTCTGAACCTCTTATCTCAAGAATTAGAGATGAAGACCCAAAAATTAGGAGCACATTATACACATTTCTCTTGTATAGCCAGAAAGTTTCTAGAATAACAAACTCTGATTTAGCAAGAATGTTCTGAAGAACACAAAGTCTGAAATTCACTTCTGTCATTATTTAGAAACTACAAACCACAACACTCTGTCAGAAAGCCACATGTTTTTACAAGCAACAAACCAAAATACTTATCCACTTCTTTGTTCAAGAATTCTGAACAAAGCCAAAGATAATGGGGAAACAAAGGCTCCAAAAGGGACAAATTGTAAGTATTATTTTCTTTCAACTATTTGTTAACCAGGTAAACCCACAGGACAAAGTGTCCCTTTTCAGGGGCAAACCAGCACATTCTGAGAAAAATGTTTAGCCACAAAGTAGGCATATAGAGGTGGAAGGATTCAAACCCTGTACTTTCTACCACTGTTGACCTACTGTGTGACTCTGAGCAAGTTCCTTAACAAGACAGTACCTCTGTGTTGTCTTATCTAGTTAAACAATAAAAAATGACGTGAAAATTAGGGGTTTCCATATGCATTTTCTGAATGAATGACAAAATTAAGAAACTCTAATGACTGGCATTATTGTTGAGTATAATTATCAGTGACATACCGGAAGATTTTTTTCTTTTTGCATTGTAACTTAGATGTAGAATATGTGTTCACATCACTGAGATTAGACACACACAACTGGTGGACAGAACACACATACAAAACTCATAGACAGAGTAATGATGACATGCATTAGTGAGATTTGTTTCTTAAGCAATCACACTTGTAGCAGCAGTAGATTTTCATTTTTTTAAGATTCCCATCTGGTCCTCTGATATTGCCAGGTTACGCATACTGATTTGTTTCTACAGAAGCCGTTACTAAACATTGCCAGTTTGCAGACACTGACATACCTACATTTCACCAGTTGCCATAAATTTACTCAGCATGTTTCTGGAACAAACAGCAGCAGCAAATACATAGGTGACAGATAAGGACAGCAATAGATGATATATGAAATCTAAGCATGTTCTTTGTAAGAAGAAATTCAATTTTTTTTAGCAACAGCAGTGAGTTTCAAATTTGAAAAGAAAGCTACTGGCATTCCTACAGCATACACAGAATACTCCTATAGCTAGACATCAGTTACCAGTTAGCACTGAGGAGGAATGATTAAATGACACAACTGGTATTGGAAACGCATTATGTAGCAGTTTTACAGAACAAAAGGACCCTCTTAGGAGCTATAGATCAGTGAACAGAAACCCAGGGGCACAAACACACACCACACACACACACACACACACACACACACACACACACACACACACACACACACACACACACACACACACAGACATACCCATGCATGCACACACTCATACATGAACACACATACACATAAATACACACACTGCCTAGGTCACCTTGTGCTGGATCCGGCCATGGTCATTAACAAAGACTTTCATTACTTAACCAAATGACATGAGACAGACAAAGGATTAGATGCCAGGTCATCTGCACAACATATGTGTATTGGCAAGGGATTTTTATTTAGTCTATAAACTTCAACTCCTTGCTTGCATTTCCCTGAAATCCATTGCCCCTGGGCTAGCATACATATGTAATGGGAGGCAGAGAAGTACATCTGTCAAATGCTCTCCCTTGGCCATCCCAATGATAACCAGGATGTTAGAACTGCGGACATATACCTTTGCTGTGGACATGTACCCCTAAGTGTTAAACAGGTAGCTGCAATGATTAGCATTTTACGTAGTTCACAGACATTCCAGAGGATTCATTTTGTAATACATATACTTCACAGAGATTTGGCCACATTTACTGTCTCTGTGTATCATTTATTAAGTCACTGGTCAGAAAACAGACAACCAAATCAAGCTGGGCTTCTACTGGTGCAGGTATATAACCTGCTGCACTTCCAGTGGGTTGATATTTATTTTGTTGTTTGACTTTATAAAAGATGTGATGTTTTGGTGATGACAGTTTTGATCATTTCTCATTGTTCCTCTTCCAGCTAGTATTAAATTACATTACAGACCATCAGACTGATAAACTGACTTCAATATTTCAAGTAATCTTAACATTAGAATGGCTTGAACCTAAAGCTATACTTAATGTGAGCTGTATCTCATGGAGGACACATCTCTGCAAATAGGTAAGTCTAAAATCAGAAATGCTCTCCTTATCTCCAGCTTACAACATTATCTGCTTTATAACACCAACAAGAGCACAAAAATCAAAGAACACTTGATACATAACTTTTCTGAGCATTTTCCACAAATAAAAAACTTTTTCAGAGTATAGTACCCCAAACAAGCCACACTTAAACAGTAAAACAGGGGAGTTACTGCAATATCAATGTATCAGCCTATTGGATCATATTTTTAGGACAGGTGTTATGGATATATGATCATTTAAAACTGGTGGAACATTACTATTTAATAGAATCTATCAATGCAATTCCTTACAAAGTAGCACTGCTTTACAATCCCAATACTGAGGTCTTTGTGTACTTCTTTCAAAATAAAAAGTAAAAAAAAATTAAAACCAGTACACACACCACAATGCTTAAACACGGTGTCCCTATTACTCTCATTGTAAATGCTGCTATAATGTTCACAAACCCACCCATTTGTGTAACAAACATTCAATTTTCCCTTTATAATAGGCAGAACAAGCATTGTACAAAGCAGCATAGACAAGACCAGATGTATTGCAACTAAACCTACCAGTGCAGGGAAATTGATGTATGTCAATATTGGGAGCCTCATGGATTCATATACAGGCAAATAGAAAAGTGACCACACTTAGCCATATATCAAAATTGTTTGTTAATCCATGATTTCTGTTCCAGTTGTTCACCAATGTTTTTAATCAATTTAAAAATAAATTTAGGTGAAGGACCCAAAGATCTGCAGCACCTTCCAGTTTCTTTCTATTATGTTACATATTGAATGGTATTCAAAGGAATGATATAAAATGAGAGAGTGAGCAAACATTTGATCCGTTCCTTTTTGGCTGGACTAAACATTTTAAAAATAGGTGCATACATATAAAAATTTATAATAAAACTTGCAATTTCCTCAAGCAATGTCTCAGGATACAATCATGTTAAAAATATAGATTTTAAAACCCTACATTAATCATCAAAACACACATCACTAGAAGTAATCCTTGACAGTTTAATAAACTGATCCCTTGACAATACTTTTCTTGGGTTTAAATGTATGCGCACTGTTAAAATGAAGCTACTGATTAGAGAACATGGTTTTCCTATAAATGACAGAAGCATAATAATCAGAATTTTTATAAACCAAGACATCAAGAAATGGTATTGCTTCAGTATGCACATTAAATTGAAAATCCAAAAAATTAGTGTAGTTGTATCATGGAAATAATCAAAAAACTGAGAATATCCCATTCCCCACTTCATGCAATAATAGAATGTCATCAATAAAAACATATATAAAAGTAAGAAAAAAAATGACGGACTGTTGAAATCTGTGTTTCCAGTGACAAAGAGCAAGATTTGCAAATAATGGGGCACATGCCATTCCCTTGGACAGTCAGACTCCTGTCTAAAAAAAATTCCCACACAAAGGTGAAAATATTGTTTTTTAAAATCAAATCCAAAAGACAAAATATTGCTTTAAAGTCATATAATTCCAAATCAGAACATGTGAAACCATTTCCCTGAACCATTCTATACTACATTTTTGGGAAATAACTGTAAACAGATCTTTCACATCCCCAGTAACTAATATATTATTAGCATCATAAGATAAGGATCTGATCTTGTCTAAAAAATCCCAGGAATCCTTGAATATACCAAGGAAAAGACCAATGTATGGTTTTAATTTATGATCCACATAAATTGCCAGGGTTCTGTAATGGATCCACCAGTCAAAATGTATTTATTTTTATTTATTTACCGGGAAAGTCTGACTTGGAACAAGCCAATTTGTACTGGAGGCCCAGGGAGAAACATTCCAGACACGTCTTTGTAACGTGGGAGGAAACAGGAGCACCTGGAGGAAACCCACGTGAATGCAGGGAGGACATGCAAACACCAAACAGAAGGCACCCCCAGCCGAGAAACGAACCAGAGAACCTCTTGCTATGAGGCAACAATGCAACTGGTGCATCACTGCACCGTCCTATAATAGGAGCCATGGAAGTAACTGAGGTAGATTTATGAAATTTCAGGATCCCAAAAATAATTAGGACCTTGGGCTTATTTACTGTGAATAAATTGAACTCAAGGTTTGTAATATCACCATTAAGACAAAGTTCTGAAATAATTGGTCTAATAGGATCATTCATGATCATGGAAAACATATGACAAAAATAATCAGTAGAATTCATCAGAACAATTCTCCTACCCTTATCTGGTTTCATTACTTGAATATCACTATTTGTAGAAAGTTCCTTAAGGGATATGTTTAGAATAATCATGAAGGAGACTCCTGATACCTTTCATAAAAATTTATTCAAAGGTGCTCAAATTATGAGTTACTTGAAGGTGTCATTGATTGTATCTACAAAATCCAATACATGGGGGGGTCATAAATCTGCACCATCAGGAAACAAAGAATCAAATTTATCTTCCTTGGGAATGATTTAAGTTCCACAATAATGTCTACATAATTGGAGTGTCTTGAAGGGTTAAAAGTAAAGCCCCTGCAAAAAAGATGTTTGTGGTATGGGCTGAGTATAATATCACTAAACTCATAGATCCTAAAAATAACACGTGGACAATTCTGTTAACTATATAGCAGAAGGATCAGTTAATTCTGCAAAGGTCTGTGACTCCTTCTCCTTCTCATATGATCAATGCCCCCTGTAGACCTGTCATTGTTTACTTGGAATTAGATGGCAAATGCTCATAAAGTCTCAAAGATGGTTCCACTAGAAGACTGTTGAAGTTGACAATTCCAATGTTTTCTTTCTACCACAAGCCATATTGTTTTGTGAGTTATTGTTCTGTGATGACATACCAGTTGCTGTAACAATGGCATATACATTCCTGGCACAACAATCTTCTCTATCTCTACAGACTTTATTTGCTTTCCTTGACCAGGCAATATTTGCATGATTTTTAATATTATTAAAAACCTCTTTATACAAACCATTTTTGCTGCCAACAAGTAAAAGAGTTTGAATGGAATTGTAATTTCTTTAGCATGTCAAACATGTTTTCCATCAAAAGTTTATTATGCTTTATAAGTATATTAAAATAATCCATGCTAACAAGTTGAAAGAAACTTATGTTCCTTATGAAGGGGTGAATCCTGTATAACTGCATTATGCACACACAAAGTAAAGTATCTGCATTATTCACGCACAATGTGAAGTATCTACATTATGCACACACACAATGTAGACTATCTGCATTACTCATACACAATGCAGAGTATCTGCATTTTCCTCACACAATGTAGAGTATCTGCATTATCCACACATAATGTAGAGTATCTGCATTATGCACATACAATGTAGAGTATCTGTATTGTCCACACACAATGTAGAGTATCTGCATTATCCACATACAATGTAAAGTATCTGCATTATGCACACACAATGTAGAGTATCTGCATTATCCACATACAATGTAAAGTATCTGCATTATTCACACACAATGTAGAGTATATGCATTATCCACATACAATGTAGAGTATCTGCATTATCCACACATAATGTAAAGTATCTGCATTATGCACATACAATGTAGAGTATCTGTATTGTCCACACACAATGTAAAGTATCTGCATTATGCACACACAATGTTGAGTATCAGGAATTGCTCTGTTCTTAGGCACAGCTGAAGTAAAGCTATTTAAGTTTAACATTCACATTATTCCATTCGGCCATCAACAATGGGGCTCTGTAATCTGCCATTCTAGTGAGCTCTATAAAAATTTTTATATAATTTTCTTCCTTTTTTGAGGATATGTGATTACTCCTCAAACTATGTCTTACTTACTTCAGTGAAACCTCTAATGTTTCATCTCTTCCAGGGAGGGCAGCTTGCACCATCACCTGCATTATTTCTGTCGTATGAAGGCTTACTTACCTTGTCCTTCTATTATTTTTCCCCTGGTCTGTCCTGTAGATGTTGCACCCTGGTTTGATGATTTACATTCTGGAGTCTGTCATTCCATGACTCTAGCCCTTCCTTATTCTGGATCAAATGTGCTACACTTTTTGTAATCTTACAGTCTTAAAGCAATCATGAGGTTTTTCTTCTTCATTTGGCTTCTGAAGAAATTTTTCCTACACTGATGTCTCCTGTTGGATTTACTTTTGCATAGCTAATCATAAGATTTGCTGTCATGTGTCCTACATTTCTGAAGTTATTGAAGGAAGAGAAGTAGACTTTCTTTTGTTATTTAAAAATAATCCAACTTCCTACTTCAAATGATTCATAACAAAACTCTAATATACTTGTCCCTATCACAGACATATTTAGATCCACCTCATTTGTACCAAATAGTAAACTCCTGGGCAGGAAATCAGTAACAAATAAAGCATAATCCATAAGTTATACATGAGATCTTTAGTCAATCACTAAATTCCTTAGTGTAATATACCCTAGTATCAATTTTGCATGGAGTACCATTAATTGGAGAATTTACCTGTGTTCATCAAATGTTTAGGGTTCAACCTCCATACAATAAATGAATGTATACCATTATATGTTTACAGGTAGATAATTTGCACCTAGGCCCAGTGCCCTATCACATTATAAAACAACTTTCAGTGGAAGATCAGAATTGTACCGGGCATCTAAATTCCTTTTGTGGGCATTATGTACATTTTAGTATGCTTCAACAGCAAAAGGATATGCATCACTCACTCTTTTTCTCTAGTTCCCTCTCTTTCTCTCTCCCTCACTCACTTCATAAGTTCACTTTTTGGGCAATCTGGTAGAAAAGAGACATATTTAATAAAAGAGATTATAATCTCTTTTAACCCTAAATAATGAGTGCACCTTACAGATTAGATATTGCACATTTACCATTCCCATTGTGTGACAGGTGATGACATCACACCTCACCAGTTATAAGTACATTAACATTCAAAATCAGCACTTGAATGGCCTTAACCCAACTGCGTGTCATGCTCTGCCTGCAGGAAAAAATGAACACATTATGTAGTCACATAAGGTTTCATCAACACATTAAAAAATAGGTTTCTCAAATTCATGGTGATGAAAATATAAAAAAATGGTGGGTGAGATGTCATCAAGCATTCCACCACACACTATATTCATTGCTTTTGATAGGCTGAAAAAACATGATACTTAAAAACTGCAAATGTATGGTATTTCAAGGAGTTAAGACAAGTCTTTCTTTCAAACATGAATGCAGTGATATTTAAAGATCTGTGATCTGGTATGATCTGGCCACACCTGCATGTTTACATGCAAGTCTGTTGTTTGTAGTTGCCATGAGGTCATGCAGCCACACTGCTAAAATAAGGCACTGCAGTATCAGACATAAAAAATAAAACACTAGTTATTCAAAACTATTTAGACGGTCCATTTTCAAGGGAAAAATTCGCCGGGACTAACATTTATACATAAGAACTGTTAAGTGAAAAGTGTAAATAAGGGAAAACGCTTAGTGAATATCTTATTTTGGAATCCATTTTATTGGAAGATGGTTTCTGATAGTTTTGGTCTCTTTTCAATGATCAATTTCCTGCCAACATGAATATTGCCAACATAGTGCCAGCGTAGAAAGTTCCAGTGTGGAAGCTTGGAAATCATGCCTAATATGGAATGGCATAGATAAAGGATCAGCAGATTCTTAGTTAGCAAAAATAATGCAAATGTTTCCAGTTTTAATTGGTCAGTGGCTATAATTTAATAGATACAATATATTCTGCCCAGGTGTAAAAATAATATAAAAGAAAGAAGTCTCTTGTGTTTTGAGTGACAGAGACCTGGATTGCTTAGTCCCCCATGTGCGGGTGCTCTGTGCAATAAACAAGAATATTCTTCTCTGCTGAACTGTGATGCCAGAAGTTATTTTGTACCATAACAGTGCATTCTATGTACTGGGCCAGTACAACTAAGATTAATCCTGTGCCCCTGATAATAACAACTTATTAACTACTTTCATTAATGAATTTGGAAATAACAACAGGACAAGTTTTAATCTTCAGACTTAATGTAGCTATAAAGAGAAGGTGCACTGATGTAATATAAACACACTTTTACTGACATACTTTAAAGTATAAAAATAAATAAATGAAATGAAAATGTGTTTGGTACATGGTAAACTACATACTTATAACTATTAAGACATGTTTAATAACATTCTGTGCTACCCTAATAAGACTTATTGTAGATTATAATGCTTGATTTTGTATGCACAGTCCAACTGACATCAAACTGAAAGAAAATAATAGATTTACATCACACCTTTTTAGTACATAAGGTGCATAAAGTAATCTGCACAGGCCTTTAGTTTATTACAGGGGCAGACTTTCTAAGCCTTAAACCCTAATATACAGTAATACAGTGAAACAAGGAAAATGCATCTTTAAGTGGTGAGATGCATCTCGTTCCAGTGGCCTGAATGGCTACTTTTGTAAGTGAAACTTTAGTGACCTTGGCTTCTTATATAACAGGTTTATTGCAACACACACTTTTGACTGGGTATGTTTCAAACAATTGGAAAGAAGCTATTGTGGTTCCAATGTCCAAGAGGGGACATGTTAGTCTGGCTGAGAATTATTGTGCTATCAGTTTAATAAGCTTGATCGGGGAAAAGCGTTGAAAGAATGATTGTCAACTTATTTCATCAGTCATCCAAACAGCCTTCTGACATCAGTCAATATAACTCTTACTCAGACTATCACTGCCTTACACATTTCTTGGATTTCTACTACATATGATTAACACTATGGAGATAAACTACCTGCTAATGTTGTTTACCAGGATTTAGTCATGGCATTCAACTCAATACCTCACTCAAAAATTTGGGAAGTTACATTGTCACTGAACATCAAGTCATATATGACATCAGGGGTGACCAAGTGGCTCTGCAACAGACAATGTCAGGTCAAAGTTGGGGACATGCTAACAGAGGTGAAGGCTGTCTCCTCAGGTCTTCCTTAGGTCTGTGTTGGGGCCTTTCAACCATTCCTAAAAGTTAAGCTTATTAGTAAATGTACAGAAGACACTAAGGTGGGACTATTGATTAAAAACATCTATCTCTAAACAAGAAAATCTACAAAGAGTTTTGGATGAAGTTAATTTTGGTTAGATAACAACAAGGTGTATTGTAATACAGCAAAATGTAGAGTTTTCTATTTTGGTATAGAAGTAAAAACATTCCATATGCCTTAATTAATAACTATTGCCAATGTCAGACACAGTTAATGGCCTGCAAGTTAAAATTGATATGCATCTCAGATTTGAGGCTAATCCCCCGTTTCTTCAAGTCCTGTTAAGGGTTATTGTTGAAATTGTGAGGCCTACAAATGTGGTACTCAGAACCCTAAAAGTACGAAAAAGGAATGTATCAAGTACAAAAAGTACAAGGCTGAGGTACCCCTGAATATTTGTTTTATTTTGAGGTACAATGATCATGGAATTAGTTCATATAAGTAATGGGAGCAACCCCCCCCCCCAACATACACAGGCACTTAAAAATGTTTAATGCACTACATTGAGTTTTGAGATTCACTGTAATTATTTGCTTCTCCCATTGCATTTTTTCATAGTTGTAAAACAAGCAGTTGTAAGATTTTCAGTATGGAGCCATCCTATGAGACCATTGTCACTTTAAGTACAGTTTTGTTATGTCTGAAAGTTAACTTAATTTGACAGCCTGAACCATAGTATGCTAAGTGTAGAAACCATATGGCTATCAGCATTGCACAACACTCCATGTTGCAACTGCTGCAGATGGCTAGCAAGTAATGATGCCTTTTTCCATAAGCTACACACTGCACTGTCTTTTCCTTGGTTCTACCTTCTTATTAGGTGGCAGTCAGTAATACAATCAGAGTAATAATTGTTAATTTTCTGTTATTCTTTACAGTTCAAACTTCCAGTGATGCTCTGCAAACTATTTGCATATGTTATTCTCCTCCCAAAAGCCAGTATATCAATCTTGCATTAAATATTTTAGTATTAAAGGCTTCAGAGCCTGTCACCGTATGTACAACCGTTACTAGATATGCAAAGTCTACATTCCTATGTACTTCCCAATCTGTCTATGTATTGTATGAATTGTTACAAGTACAGTCCACTGTCATGAGTTGCCATTTTCAGCCTGCTGTGCCATTTACATATCTGCCAGATGTCAAACACACTGCAGCTCATTTACCTGACAGTAAAAGACCAAACAGACTTATGTTAAAAGAATTTATTACCTATCCCATGGTTTCGTGACCTAAGACATAATAATATTTGTTAGAAGGGATACAGCACCTGACTGGAGCTTTGGTAGCTTTTCCACCCATGTAAACATTCTGTCTGGAAGTACAGTTATGAAACTTGAATAAATGGGACTTAAGGGAATTAATCAATGATTTAATTTACCATACTGACATCTCATCCATGGATTTGGACATAATTCAGTTTCATCAGTCTGTGGGTATTCCAATAACTCCTTGTATTTTATATACGTCCAAACTTTTTTCTTCTTGCTGATCTTTACATTAATTATTTTTCCTTTCTTTGCATTATATGTTGCCACATCTTTCATAATGATTACCTTCAGAAGTGCATTTGGTAGTCTGCAAAAGGGATAACTAAGGAAATACTGAACTATAGTAAAACAACACAGTAGGTTTATTGGTAGTGAAAAAAATCTCATGGTGTCTTTTTCTTTCAACCCTTCACAGAATGGCTAGAATCATCAAGAAGGATTCACTTGCTTGTTGCATGCTTTATACACTAATATTCATTTTCTGTGACTGAGGTATACAGTTAAAGAGCAACTATACACAGAAATAGAAAATAAACATTTGTTTTAAATTTATCTTGAAACTCTGTACACAATACAAACCACTCTGAAGTGCAGTTAAGACCTAAAATGTATTTTGTTATTTTGCACTAACTCTAAATGACTTGGAAAGTGACATACTTTCACAATTTAACTTTTTGAACATGCATTTCCTTTTCAGGATGCACTTTGTGTCCCTAAAAATGAGATTATAATTCCCTATCTTCTGCATGATTTTTTTTTTACTTCCCTTTCACTTACAATGACAGTATTCAGAATTAATGCCTATAGTCATAATTTCCCGTTGCAGTGTCAATGACTGCGTTACAGTGACTCTCATGGGTTTGTGTTCTTAGCATTATTTTACAGACTCTGAAATAAGCCCTTTCTCACAGCTAAAGAAAGTGCTGAAATTAAATCACCCTTTTCAACAACTAAGAATGCTCTTCCCACATTCATTTGAGGTATCACCTTTCATGCCTTTCCATTCTAAGTGCATCTGATGCAGTGATGGTGTTGCGTTTCACAATCAGTCCACAACTCCAGAGAAGCAAAAGGTTTACGGCCTCACTGGGAGAGAAAGATGGAGTCAGGCTACAAATATCTTCCTATGCAGGCTCTTCCTGGGATAGAAATCTTCAATGGAGTGGGATAATCCCTCACTTTCAAGATCTTTGCTCTATCCTCAAATAAGCCAAAATATTTTAAACAACATAGCTCTAGGTTTAGTTGTCTTTCCATATAACTCCATAATGCTGTTGATTATTTTGTGTGAGTTGTCTTTGAACACATTTAAGAATATGAAAAACCTTTAATGACATTCTAAGCAGACAGGCGCACCATAATAAAAGTAGGATCTAAACACTTTATTTAAGGATAACATACAGCCGTAGAAGTTAATGTTTTATGCTAACATCTAAGGTCCCATTAGCTTTCTATTATTAACTGTGGGCAACCAAATAGTGCTTTCCTTGGCTTATTTCAGATGTTTCTTGCTTCAGCAAAAGGTATTCTTCTATGTTACCGTACTAATATTAGCAACTGCTAATACCAATGATTACAACTTCCAGACTGTTTTATGTAGCTCTACTTGTTTAACTTTTATAATGTGCCAAACTAAGGGAAAGTGTGTTTCATCAGCCCTCCAACTTTGTGAACTGCTTAATGCTTCCATTGAAAATGGGGAACAGCTACTGGTTCACTTTTATATTGAATATCCATGAGGAAAAAAAAGAAATATTTTGCATGTGACATTGTTTATTATTCTTACACCAGTCTTGTTCAGCTTGACTAACAAAAATGATGTTCACCACTCTCTTCTATAGCTTCTCCTCTGTACCCAAACTACCATCGGAGTGCAGCAAATTATGTAAAGATAATAAACAGTCTGTGCAAGGCCCCTTTCAATCCATTTCTCCAAACCATTCCCCAAAATTCAGTTGTCTTTGACAGAAGAAAAAAGAAACACACCTTTACCTTGTCCAGTTAACTTCATCTCCTTACTTATAACCACCTAGATTTTATGACGTGGCTTT
This sequence comes from Protopterus annectens, assembly GCF_019279795.1. Classification (NCBI taxonomy): domain Eukaryota; kingdom Metazoa; phylum Chordata; order Ceratodontiformes; family Protopteridae; genus Protopterus; species Protopterus annectens. Next base: position 430,054,983 of record NC_056731.1, on the reverse strand, counting down.
TAGAAAACAAATTTTGTGAAAATTATGCCAGTTATTATGAAAAATTCTGAGAAAATGGTTGGCAACCTATTTAGAAAGGAATTAACCTTGAGACGGCAACTCATTCTTAACCAGTTAAGTAGACTGATGTTTCTGCACATTCTCCTATCATTAACTACACTGCAATCACAATGGCCATGTCTGTGGACAGTACAGCAAGTCATTAGAACTGTACCTACATTAACATTGTGCCAACTCTAGACATACATTGAACAGACGTCATGCTCTAATCCATGTTTCTTTAGCTGTGAGGAGCAAGACTAACCCCTCTGACAGTATACCAACCAAAAGACTTCCTAGTTCCCTCAGTGACCTCTTTCTTCAGCATTGTAATGTTCTCAGATTCTTTATTAGTTACCAACTTTACTACTACTATTAGTAATTGTATTCTTTATTTGTATTAGCTAATGTATACCGCAATGCTTTCCTGCATGGGTTACTGTATAACTGTGCTGAATGTCTTCCTTCCTGCATATGTCACATGAACAGTAAAGAAGCATGCACTCATTTACATACAACTGCTCCCTACATCCACTCATTTACATACCACTGCTCTTTGCATACACTAATTTACATACCACTGCTCCCTGCATGGACTCATTTACATACCATTGCTCCCTCCATACACTCATTACAGACCACTGCTCCTTGCATGCACTCATTTACATATCACTGCTCCATGCATACACTCATTTACACACCACTGCTCCCTGCATATACTCATCTACATACCACTGGTCCCTGCATGGACTCATTCACATACCAAGGCTCCCTTTATGCACCATACCTCTCAACCTGGAAACATTAAAAATCTGGACAAATTTCCACGAAAACTAGGTAAAACTGACCACAACTTGGGACAGTTATTAACATAAATTTGCATACATAATCATGTAACCCCCACCACTTCAATGGAATTGTGGGATATCGACATGAAGACTGAAGTCACTAAATAATAAATAATGGTAGACATTTGAATTCCAGACTTCATATCCCTCATAAAATACATAATAATGGAAAATCTGTTAGCAACTATCTGAGTTTACAGGAGCAATATTTAAAATCTTTCCATATTTTTGGGCCTTTGTCCTACCAATATTTTTGTCTCTGATCAGATTTCATCCTCAGAGAAATTGAAAGGTATGAGCAAAAACCTTGAAGCAAAGCATAAAATACAACTGATAAGTATTGTTACCTGGTACAAGAAACAGAAAGTCAGTGACCATCCATTACAAACAAAGCTTACAAGCATTTGCAGCACACCTGACCTCTAGCTCTACCTGTCTCTTCATTTTACATCATGCCCATAGAGTAAAGGATGCAGAAAGCTTTTGCTCATCCAGTAATTCCTCAAACCAAGTACTAAACAACAGGTAGGAGTAGCATGTCTCAACGTCTAGCCATTGTGCTGCCATGCATAAGTTTGCAGTTTGCCCACTACCCAAGATTCTGTGTAAAGGCACCAACTTCTTGTTTTTACCACATAAATAACAACTGGCGACACAAGCAGATGGCAACTTTTACTTTCGATATCTGTTGCCAATAAGCAGATTGTGCAGGGACAAGAAAGATTGCTTGTGTATACAAAAAAAGCCTTCAGGGATACACAAAAACAAAAAGTCAAAACCAAGTCAACACTTTGCTTGTACACTGCCACTTATTACACTTTCCTCCTTCTCACACTCTCGTTTTGTCACTCTGAAGTCTGATACCACTGGAAATCTGTTTCATTGCAAATGAAGGACAAAATCATTTCCACACATTTTCCCTTGCAAAAAACTTTCACAAGTGCATTATTTAACACAAGCTATACTTGTGCAGAATTACAGCTACAAAATACATCTGCATCGCTTTGCGCCCCATGTCAAAATAAACCTGAGAATAAACAGTACTAACTGCATGGCAGTGCATCAGGGAGTAGTACTGGCAGGACTATATTAATGGCATTTGGTCAAGGAAGGAAAACGAATCCTAAGTATTTTTTATTTTAGTTTACTAATGCAAAACAGTTCAAAAGAAATACAGTCGGAATTATTGATCTGAAAAGGGCCTATAGTGTGCTTATGGTAAAGATCAACAAGTTTAAATAGGGCATGTAGGTATTAACATTTAGAAAATAACGCAAACATATTAATAGAGGTGAGGAGCACGGCAGAGTTGTATAACATTAAAGACGCATTTTCCAGACCAAAAACGCCACAATCCAGGTCGCAAATGCAAAGTACAGATTCATTTTAGAATAACAGGTGTTAAAATAAATTGGTGTACAATACTCAAACATAATACAAACAAGAGAAAAAAAACTGCTAAACTCGGGCTTCACTTCTACAGCGCAGGTGTCATTTTATTTGCCATTAGCAAAGGTGTGATTTATTTATTTACTTATTTATTTTTATTTTTACATTTGTTGACTGGGCTAGTCTAACTGGATATATGTCCATTTTCAGTAGAGGCCCGGGAAGAAAAGCTCCAGGGAAAAAACATACAATTAATAGAGAATAACATAAAAACATTTTTATACAGCAATATTTATACAAACAATTAATAGAGAATAGTATAAAAACAGTTTTATACAGCAATAATTATACGATTAAGGCAGTTTTATACCGCAATAAATTTAGCCTAAACATGTAAGCTAAAAAACTGTAAAAGAATATAAAAAATAGTAGTATGTAAATTTTTTTTTTTTTGTTCATTTGTAGAAAAAGAGGTGTTTGGTCCATAATCAAATTACCAAATTAAGAAACCTTAGCAAAGACTTAGAGTATAAGTCAATACTACTTCTCATAATCAATTTTGCCAACACAGTCTACACCTTCACGACAACACAGCACTTTTATCTTCGCAACAAACACGGATCTCCCACGTCTCAAACACTGTTGCTACTGCTACCTCATTCAGCCTTGCCCAGAAACCAAATCTTCATAACTAACTTTCTACAGTTGAGTTCTACTGTTCTCCATCTCTCAGTCCCACCCAAGTCTCTACGCTACCTCATGAAGCTGATGTCATCACACACACCCCTGCATGTTGATGACATTGCATTATACACTGGCGATGTGTGATGATGTCAGCCATAACTTAAAATTGTAAATAAAAGCAAAACAAAAGAAAACTTGAGAATTGAAGGGACCACTCGGAAATTTGTGGCACCCCATTATTTTGCCCTTAAAAACGGTAAATACCGAGGAATTTGGTGTGGTTGAGAGGTATGTCATGCACTCAGTTACATCCTGCTGTTGCCTCTATGCACTTATTTGCATACTGCACCTCCAGAAGCATCATGCCTAACAACCTTGGCAAACATCCCAGAATACTCACCTTCCAACCCTCCAACACAAGAGAGTGAGTAGAGGTACGCTGCACATCACAGGGCACTTAACCTTTAACCTTCCCACCACAAAAGGTGAGAAAGTGTAGCTGCATCATTTATTTCCCTCCCTTGCTGGCTAATCCAGGTTCTAGGATGCAAAAGGAACCCAGATCATATGAGTCATAGTCAGGTCTCCATCCCTTTATGCCAACAAAAAAAAAACGTAAGTGTGACAAATGTGACTTATATTCCTGGTTCCTTATATAAAATACTGGAAGTTAATTTGTGTTTATATATCCAAAAAGCTGCATTTCCTACATTACTGTAGCCACAAAGATGTCTTCATTCTTCCTGTTACGAGATGTTTATTAATTAATTTTCACACAAATTGACTCATTCTGAGATAAAACAACATTCCTACATTTTTCTGTAAAGAAATGTATGCGAGAGATCTGAAAAATATGACTCATTAACAGTGACTTGTCAGTTCTATATGTTTTGTGGGCTTAAGATGTTCTCTGCTTGGATACATGCATTGTGCATCATTCCCTAAGTTCAGTGCTGTTTTTAATAGTTCTTTCTTGTGGAAAAAGGGTTACATGGCACACCATTCATTTTGGTTCTGCAGTGTAACTACAATATTTTATTCATTAGGATGTGATGCACCACAGGGGGTTCCCGACAACCTTTTTGTTTTCTCTTGGGTTTCATCAGTTCATGACTCTTACATTCAGTTGCTTGATTTGTTGTATGTCAGCTTGATTTGCCACTTAACATTTAACCTTTGAAAGGAATTATTGATATTTGTAAGTTCCGTTGCAATAGTACTTTGGAGTCCATTATGTCATTTTTTTTACCTTGGAGAAGGCTATTTTCAAAACTCTAAGTTCATTAGTATTTTTAATATTTAACAGAATTCTGGTTTTGTGTATGAAACAGTGCTTAATCTGCAGTCAAACAACAATGGGGTCTTAATCTTCCACTGATATTACTTGATCATAGATTTGGGTTTTATACACTCGAGATTATTTAAAAAGCATTACAAATACAAAAAATAATATCACGGAGATTACAAAAGTATTTCCCGTTTTTGCTCATTTTCATTGTGAAATCATGATTTCATTTTAGAATACTTTTAAATTAATAACCTTGCTACTTAACAGTCATATTTTTAGGTGTATTTAAGTATTTATTTATATTTGCATGAGTGTATGCCTGCATTTATCTATTGGTTTATTGTTTTAAATTTCTACCAAGATATACAGGAATATTAAAAAACATCTATTTGTTAACAGTGGTAGGCGCACTGGACACACAATCCCTTTTCAGTGATGACCTCACTGTAATGTCTGGTTAAGTGACATGCTCAAGGTCAGACAGTAGGTAAAGGGGTTGGGGGTCAAAACTTAGCACAGAAACTAAAGCTCACAGCTCTAACCTTTTCCATCAACTGCCAGGCCCCCAACAAGAAAGTAAAGGGGAAAATGAAAACAAACCATTTCTTCGTAGCTGTTACTATAGTAATATATGCCATTTTATCACATCTGTCCCAGTGAACAAGTAGTTGTGATCTTTATTAGAGAAAGGAAGGTTGCACCTCATACATAACAGTGTGTTGGTGTCATGTCTGTTACTTTTAAATGATACAGCGAGATGATCAGTGAAACTTTCATTTTATTGCTCCTATATTAGAGTAGTTTGACTGAAGCATTTTAACTTACTATTGCTTTTAAAACCTGACTGAATATTAAATCTTTTTAGATAAAGTTGATTGTAGCCTTGCTATATGGTAATCTCGATTTATTTTGTGTTTCCATTTTCTAACATATTGTGGGAGCATTTGTGAGAGAACTTCTGGTTCAATGCATTTCGTATTTAGTGCACCTACTTAAAAGGAAATACAGAGGCACAGAAGAGGAGGAAGATTTTTCAAATTCACGAAACTGTGCAACTTTGACATCTGCCTTTGTAAGCCAAGTTTTTCAAAGCACAAGACAGCATTCATGTAAGATTTGTAACAGGCAGTCGTTACTGAAAAAGACAAGTGCATATCTACTTTTTTACTCTCAATACTTATTAAAGCCACAACATTCCTTTTGTGTGCATTTTACATATTTGCCTTGATACTTCTAAGAAGAAATGTTTATTAGTAGTTTTGTTCACAAATTCCTGCATTTTCTTTTTCACGATATTTCCACTAGGGTCATCTAAGGATCAACTTAGAGACTTTCACAGTAAGGTGGTGTTAAAGAATTTTTTAATTTGGCATTTTCTCTTCCCTTAGATGTGAGCTTAACACATTATTCTCCAGATGATAATAATGTTTTAGGCAACAGACGGTTGCATCTGTCTATGAATCTAGTGAAAATATTTAAATATTTAAAATTTACAAATCCCACCTGCATACTTTTTGACTCTAAAGGAATGAATTAAGAATCTGTTAGTCCAACACAAAATAAGAAGCAAGTTGCCATTTTCTTTGTCTTCCCAGGTGAGAATGACAAATTAAAGGAAGGAAATGCTACAGGAAAGTAAGGTGGGATGTAAAAAAAACTTATATGATAGCTTGATGAGCTGTGTACTAATCTTAATAAAAGTGCCATTTTTTTACTAATAAACTAGCTGAATAATGCATTAAACATAACCTGGCTCTGTGGGACAGAGGGATGGAGCCCTGATCACAACTCAGGCTACTGAGGTTTTATCAGCAGCTATAGCACTGAAGGAGTCAGGCCTGGAGGGTAAAGGGGTAAGGCGTGTGGCCCATTCACCTAATGTGGGAGGAGGGAAGGTTTGCTTGCACTCAGAGCAATGGTAAGTGTGATTTCCCTTGAGGTGACTTGGGAAATTACCTCCCATGCTTCAGGATTGGAGGGTGGGCTGCTGGAAATGTCCCTTGTGGAAGCGAGGTGAGGGGGACATCCTTTTCAGTCAGCCCATTGCATACCCCCTTCCCTTGCACTATCTGAATGTGCACAGGGATGCTAGGGCAAAAAAGTGGAACAAATGTGAACCACCCCTTATGGCTGTCTTAATGATGGTCCCTCCTCATTAACCTTCACCCTTGTGATATGGAATGAATGGGACAGTTGACTGTGGTGGGCCTGATGATCTGCTGGTAGTGGGAGCAGTAGGCTGCAAAACAATACACCATATATGAAACTAGGTAGGGAAGGCAGGAAGGAAAAGAATCAGTGCAACAACTGCTATTAAATCTTCTCTGTTCATGTCTAATTGGTTAAGCTACATTATGCTAAAATGGCTGGAGCTACTCTTTCATTGACAAAACCTCCTAACCACGTAAACATGTCAAATAGTGATGAGGTTACTTAACATTAGCATGGGATTATAAGTTCACAGGTAAGTACAAGGGAATCAGTCTACAGATGGGCAACACAAGATAGACCATGGACAAATTCAGGCTGCCCATCCAGTTTTCTACATTTATATTGAACAGGCAAGGTTGCTACTCTGTTTGACATATAGTACACATTTTTTACACAGGTTGGGGAAACACTCTAATATGAAACTATTATGCTAGCATGTCTTGTTTAACTGTTGATGAAGGTTTAACTGTTTTAACCTGGTATTTGAGGAGCCATTTGCTTTGTGAAGGGATTAGGAACTCGGAGGGGGGGTATCACCATATAGGATTATGTAAGAGACTGAGTGTAGAGAGTGGCTACTAGTCTGTATGAATAAGTGAGGATGCCGAGGCTGTTGGTCATTTTGGTTAGGAATTTGTGAGGTGTCATAGGTAGAGTGATATGTTTAGACAAATGAATGCCAAAATGGATATTATATTCAATAAAATTATCTGATAAGAGATGATTAAAGCAGAATTAAGACTTCTATGGCTCTAGAGGAGATGCCTTTGGAAATTAGAAGAACCATACAAAAGGACTTCTGAGCTACTAGGGAAACATGATGGCTGAAATGCAACCAGTTACCAATGAAAATATATAGGTAATTGGTAGACACCAATATGGGAGAGTACTGCACCCCCCACCCCGAGTCATGTCCTAACTGATGAGGTCAGACCACAAAGCTGTCTTCTTTGAAATAAATTAAACCCAGCAATCTCAGCATACCCTGTGTCAGTTAGGAACTATTCCAAAGCAAACTATGTCCTATTATGCGAGAGTCTGTCAGAATTCAATACCCCTCCCAGCCCCAAGTTCATATCAAACAATGCAAAACTGTTCACAGAGACCCTGCACAACTATGTAAACAGCTGTATAAAGGTCACTGTACCTACTAGAAGTAAGCTCAAAACAAACTCTAAAAACAAACCACATTGGTGAGACCCCAACCTTAGTAGGGTATATAATAAAAGGAAAAAAGTCATGACTAAAGTCAGGAAGAGCAATTCCCACAATGATAGGAGCTCTATAATAAACAGGAGACTAAGGTGATGAATAAAGTCCAACAAGGTCAATTACAAGGTCAAGATAGCCTCACAGGCTAAATACAACCACAAGGCCATCTACAGCTTTGTACAAAACCCTAAAGGCAGCGCACACACTCCGACAATGACAACAGGTCTCTATTTAAACTAAATAGGTAACTAAGAGGACTGATTAAGTCCAACGAGGCCAATTATGAGGTCAAGACAGCCTCACAGGCTAAAAAGAACCACAAGGCCTTCTATGGCTATGTCCAAAACGTCAAAAGCAGCACACACCAGTGTGCCCAACTCGTGGTCAATGGTGTTGCCTTCACTAAGCAGAGAAGACAGTGTGCCACAGTAAGATGCAACAGAACTTTCTATGGAATGCCTGCAGGAAATGGAAAACAAATAATGTGCTCTCTGTTTAGAAAAAAACGAGCTAAGAGAAGAGTTGCTTGATTTAATAGAGATAGACATATTAAGATCAATGAACGAAATAGACTGCAGAAGGTCAATAAAACCCAAAGAGTCAGAAGTTTGATAAAACAAATGAACACAGTAATTAGGACTGTCCATAGAGATCCATGCGATATAACAGAAGTAAACAGGATACATTACTGTACAGCTAAATTAATAACTGATAAAGTTCTACCACAAGAACACAGGGTAGTGAGGGAAAGGAAGGGGAGAAATTGAATACCATCATGAAAGTATCGAATAGAGAAAATTATAAAGCAATTAAGACAAGAAGTGTTACTGTTAGAAGAGTATAGAAGAAGGAACAGATCAACAAAAATACTTAGAAAGATAGATGTGATAAAAGCAATGTGCAGTATTAGAAGAGATCAGGATCTATCATGCACTATCGCAAATAACAAACTAACCAATTTCTTGATTACCCAAAAAAGTTTTATACAGAATTGGGAAACATGGTAAAAGGAAGTGAAAGACTGCCAAAAAAAGAAGAAATAGATACATTTTGGAGAAGCATTTATGAAGATCCTGTGGAACATAAAGATGCTAAATGGATAAAAGAAGTAAAAGAAAGAATAAGAAGTTTAAAGGGACAGGATATAAAATAGGATGAAGTGACAGCCAGAGAGGTTGAAACAAAGTTAAGAAAAGCCTCTAATTAGAAAACACCAGGACCAGATGCAGTACCTAACTTTTGGTTAAATGTATTAACATCTTTGCATGAAGATTTAGCCAAGAATAAGAACTATTTATATGCACACCCCGAACAGACACCATCCTGGCTAACAACAGGAAAAATAATCCTCCTTCTTAAGAGTGAACCTGCAAGCTACCCTAAAAATTATAGAACAATAACTTGCCTTCCGACAACATATAAACTATACACTGGAATAAATGCTGACACAGTTTATAGTCATTTAGAAGAAAACTCAATTGTGTCAGTAGAACAAAAGGGCAATACAAAAGGTCATATGGAACAAAGGCTCATTTGTTGTTAAATAAAGTCACAGTGGAGAACTGTAAAAAGGAGAAGATTCAAAGTATGGCATGGATTGACTACAAAAAATCATTTGATAGTATCCCATATTCATGGATAAAGAGTGGGTGGGAGGTTGGCATAATGGTTAAGGTGTTTACCTTACAAACACAAGGTACAGGGATTGATTCTCACATGGGGTAATTGGTATTCCAGGGTCTGTCACCTTTTGATGATTTAAGAATGTCATTTGGTCTCATCAGTTTGGAAGAATGTGATATAAAACAACTTGAGCAAGAGGAGTGTATAAACATTTTTTTGAACTGATGAAGAAGAAACAATAAAACACATGAACAAATGTGATAAAACTTAGTAAGGAATACTATAGAAGAGTTAAATTAATTCGAAACATGAGGAGAATAAATCTAACAGGAATGGAAATTCAACCACAAGTAGATTAAAATCCATTAGTGGGCGCATTATGGTTGATGAGAAGAGCACTTCTGGCTGACATCAAAGACTGATACAGTACTAATTTCATGAACTGCAATTGTATTTTGACTTAGGAATGGGATCCATTCCTGTCATGGTATTAGAAACCCAAAAGATTTGGAGAAATTAAAAAAGCAGAGCAACATAGCATATTTGCTAGTTGACAATTTCAGCCCAAACTTTAGAAGGTCAGTAAGGCAATGGATGAGAGTAAAATGGTGCAGACTGCCTACCTTGACCTGGCTAAGGCACTCAATACAATAACCCACCTGGGTATAGTTGAAAAACGCATCAAACTGGGCATAAAACCTTCCATAACTTATTGGATTGCTAGCTGGCTCACAGACAGGACCCAGGAAGTCAGGATTGCTGACACCACCTCCACTAGGAAACCAATCATCAGTGGTGTACCACAGGGCTCTGTGCTGGGCCGCTCTTATTTGGCATCGACTTCTCAGATGTAAAGGTTAATGTCAAGGGTCTTTGGCTGACCAAATTGACTGCAAATTGGGAGTTATCATAAATACCCCCATGACAGAAACATCTTACAAGAGGGTATAACACAGAACAATGACTGGTGCCAAAGTCATGGCTAAAACTCAATGCCAAGAAATCCATTATAGTGCCTTTTGGGCAAACTGCCACCCATGCTAATTACTCCATCAATAAGACACTAAGAATTGACCCTGTAGTCAGTGATCTGGGAATATATGTTGACAGCAATCTGGCCTTTGAGCAACATATGGCCAAGGCAGTAAGAAAATCATTCTATGTTGCCCAACTTGTAAGTAAGGGCATGGCATCCAGGTCCAAGGAAGCCATACTGTTACTTTTTTGGTACTTACCATACCCATCATTGAGTATAATGCCCCCTTTGGCATGTACCTGACCAGACATATGCAACATCTGGAATGCCCACAAAGATTCCTTACCATGAGAATCCAGGGTGTAAGCACATTGTCCTATACAGATCACATTAAAGCCTCATCTCTATACTGTGCCTCCTTCAGATTACTGAGAGGCAATTTATGCCTGGCATACAAGACATCCTTGGATTCTGATCTGATGGACCTTTTGCACATTTGCAAATGAGCAGCATCAGAACCACAAGATCAAAGGATTTAAATTTTGCTTGTGATATAAATAAGACGTGTTGGTGAGATAGATGTGTGTCTCACAGGATTCCCATGCTTGAGAAAAGGGTTCCCATGTATGTGAAACAGAGTTCATCCCCAACCATATTTAAGTGTACCCTTCAGCAATGGATGGAAAATTGAAAATTCACCCCTGCATCTGGCCCCAAGTCTCAGTAGACATAGGTAGACAATTATGCCCAAGTAAACATACCCTAAATAACATTCCCCCTCCATAATAAACACCCATGATACATAGGGACATAGTTGGGTTGGCTTGCATGGTTAGGCTTATAAAGGACATGGTGGTTATTAGCCTAATATATACCTAAGCCTATAGAATGAGAGAACCAGAAAAATTAATTACCAATGAAAATATGAGTTTTCAGGGGAAAGTTTACATGAAATGCACTGAAAAGATGAAATTTTACAGAAACAGCAATCAAGGTGAGAAAAGCTCAGACATGATATTCTTCTACATGGTAGTGAAGGAATAATTTTGTGCAGAAGAAAATATGTTCTGTAATGAGAAAAGGCTATATTTAGGGTGTAGATGTCCTTTAAACTTCCACACATACACTCGCACAGACACACACACACACACACACACACACACACACACACACACACACACACACACACACACACACACACACACACACAAAAGACATGCACAAAACACACATCTCATTTGTTTCCCAGCCTTTGGACTTAGTTCAAGTGTATTGAGTGCAAATGTGTGTGTGTTTATCTGTGCAGCATCACAGCAGTCTACAGCACAATTCCAACTAGCACTGAAAAAAAAAATCTGCTTTATATCAGCACTAAACAAAATCAGACTCCATTCTATGGAACTGTCTTTGGGCAAGATTTATCAAATATGGCTACTGAAATACATGTCAAAGCAAAAGTGGTGTGTAGCATTTTTGTTCACTCATTTTCTATTAAAGTGTCTAACTATTGTCATATCTGTATGGACAAAATGTCAGAAACACAAAACTATAGGAAGATCACAATGACAATCTTCAAAATAACTGTTAGCGCCAATGCCCCACAGCAAAAAAGGCAACGATAAAAGTGAATAAGGTCAGCTGTCCCAATGCTGCTGTGTGCTGGTACCAGACTATAAATAAGATGACCATAAGTTTCACTTATACATTAGACTTTGTGATATGGTGAATGTTAAAATGCATTTAAAATAATGTTTTGCTATGAAAATGCTGTTTATTGTTAAAATATTGCTTTGTTATGAAAATACTGTTTTGTGATGATCTTCTGTGTATAACTTAATCAATATGGTAAAGCAAGTAGCATCAGAGATTATTTAGTGACAGAGACTGATTTAAAATACCTGAAGAAATGCAGTTTAAAGGAAGAGCTTAGGGCAATATGGCAGATATTTGCCACTTAGTGAAGAAGGAGTATTGTGACCAAAAGTACCGACGCCTGGTGGCTGCCAGAAAGAAAGTTTACTGGAAGAGGAATTTGCTTCTCTCTGAAAGGGAGATACGTAACCAAGGATAGTAGCTCAGAAAATACCAGCTGAGGAGTTTACTCGAACAGAACATAGAGCAACCCGTAGGATACCTGTGGTTCTGTTTGGAGGATTAGCTTAATTTTGCCTGAGATTATTTGGAAATACTGGAGGATGTAAAATGAAAAACTGTGACTTGTTTTGTTTGAGCCCTTTTGTGCTACAGAGCTGAGCCTGTTTTCTTTTTAGCTTGATGTTTGACTGCAAGTCCAGTGCATTGAAGATGAAGTTCAGTCTCCAGTGTCAGGTGATCAAACTATAATAAACACACAATTATATAACATGCACACACACACACACACACACACACACACACACACACACACACACACACACACACACACCAAACAACACAAACACTTTACATAAGCAGCTCAATTTATATAATCACTATCCTAATCTATCCTAATCTCTCTCCCCATTTATATTTCCAATTGAACTGAACGCATGACATTTACTTATTACTACTGTGAATTTCCAAAAGCACACTCTCTGGAATTGCACATTGTGTTTCACTTTACGTTTTCTCATCGTTTTCTTTGTAAAATATTTTAGTATATCTCTGTGCCTTACAATATTGTTGATTATTTTTGAAATGTATAATTTTCAGCTGTTTCTTATGTAATGTGTTTAACTTTTTTTTATTTTCTCTCAAGTGGAGATTTTCTCCACAGGCTTCTACTGAAAATGTACTTTTGTGACCCAGTTGGATTTCCCAGGAAACAAATGTCAGTAAATAAATGCCTAAATCTTTAGTAAATTATTGGTTATAAAGTATATGCAGGTTTGACATTCTTCATTACTACCATGTTAAGGATTCTAGTTAGAAAAGGTAGGTAAACTGTAAGCAAACAATGTTTAGCACTTTAACGGCTCTATGTTTAGCCATTCTTTGTTACTTTTCTGAGACCGTAGTTTGCAAAATTGCCTTTTTTAAGTCTCCAGCCAAACATACAGATGTGGTGGATTCCATACACACAGAGATACACCAACACACAGACACGCACATCTGCGTATAGTAATGTAATAGATGGTTTTTCATTCATGAATAACTTCAACAAGTTGAGGGAGTAACAAAGTCTAACATGTTACTGTGACAAACATTACTTCACCAAAAATCTTGCTCACCACAAGTCTGAGCAACTAATCAGAATAACACTGGAAAAGATCACAACTCAGAACAGGCAGATGAATGCAGTCTATTTCAACATTAAGCCTGCCAGATGATACCAGTCTGAGCACTGGCTGCCTGTGCACTGCTCTCTAAGCCTAGCACTGTCTCACTATTGATCATTCATTTTGCAACTGTCATGAGAAGAAATACTCCCATATCCAAGGCAACACTGTCTTCTATACTGTCTGTGTCTGCAAACAGAAACACAAAGCTGTATAATGTGCCTCTGCTGAAAAGGAAGAATTATATCTGTTACACAGCTTTCAAAAAAGGAGGCTGGAAAACCCACTGCATTGCTTGTTCCTCACGTAGATCAATGAGACAGAGATAATTCTGTAAACACAAATCTAAGAATCGGCAGAGGGATAATGACCTCACCAATTCCGGGAATAACAATCAAAGAAAAAATGCAAACAAGCACTGCTCTTTCTTTTGGAGATGAAATAAAAACAAAACACCTACAGAATTTACACTTGTTATGGCTCAAACATATGCTGCAGACAAAACAAATACAAAAACAGATCAGATGTCTAGACGTTATAAACGTTTCAGTGAAGCTGTCGATCTGAGGTGGCCAGAAATTAGCATGGAAAAAGGTAACTAACGTTCTTCTTAAATATGAAAATGTACTAAATCAGCATTTGCTTACATGGAAATAAAGATGCTTTTTTTATTTTGTTTGCTCATCTACCAGAACAGAACACTGAATCTAAAATGATTTTTTTTCAGCAATAATCTAGTGGATACAAAAAATTGCTCACCAATAAAACAGAGGCAAATGAATATACGAGATTACAGCTTTCAAAAGCATAAACAAGAAAATAATAAGATTAAATCACATAAGCATATATTAGTAGAAAATTTAAAAAAATTGTGTTTCATAGGAACAGAACTACTTATATGTAATAGCATTCGTCTACATTTGGAACCCTGTGTACAACATCCCAGCACACAAGAAAATTCAACCGTCCTGCATCTAAGTAAAAATCGTGTGCATACAAAATAAATAATAAAAATATGTATATATACAAACTGTGATACTTTTAAAATCATGTCATCTCATATAAGAAAAACAAAATCAAATAATTTTACTCTAAAATTTAATAACTACATCATTAATAGTGGCAGACCACTACTAACCTTTAATTGTGACTGTCATAACTTGGCTAGCCTCATTCTCAAAACAAGAGTTAAAATTATAGATGGGTTCAAGCCTGGAAATACAGCTCCATCAAGCTTTAACTGCCAGGATAATTCCCTGTATTCAAGTTTGTTCTCCCAAGAGTAACCCTTTAGATCTATCAAAACTATCACCAGGATCCCAAACTTGAAATCAGAAAACTCCGTACAAACCAGGGAGCAATTGTACAGGGTGTTGTTGATGTTTTCCTTGCTTATGTCATAAGGGTATTCATATATTCTATTTTTGGAGGCTCTGTCCGTCTTTCATACATAAAATCCTGAACGCCTGTTACACCTAACAATGTATACACAGAGAATGCAGAATTAAGATGGATTATACAGTTGGCTGCTGACAACCCACCTGGGTTAAATAGGTCTGTACCTTTAAGACCAGCCTTAAAGGAAAGGCGGGTCAAGTATAGAAAATAATTGGTTGCTTTATTGTTTTAATATTTAAAGACTGTCATGATTATGTGAAGTTTGTCTGATGAAGGTTTTTTTAACCTGAAAGCGCTTACATTTTATAATAAAAGATTTCAGCCAGTTTGGACTCTGTTTTGTTTGCTTTTGGATCTATTTCTACAAGAGGTTTGAAAGGAGTCCTTAAGGGAAGCTAAGAGGCTTGTGTTTTGCTATATGTTGGTTTATCCCTTTACATGATGTACCTGTTTTTGAAGGTACATACCTATTTTCAGGCTTGACTAGTCCCCTTACATTATTTTCTCAATCTCACCGTCCATCACATATAATTTTAAAGCTGTTTAGTACCAAACTAAATGACCAACATACTGATGGCGCCAATAATTTAAAGAAAGAGGAATCACATTGTACATGTCCCTTTTTCAAAAGCAAAAAATAAATGAGTTTGTGAGGCAGATTTTTGCAGTATCTTTCATTAAAATCTTCAGATGGTACAAAGTTGTTCACAATATATTTATATTTGTGTCACTCTCAGTATTTTAAACTTATGCTTCTGAGTAGAATTCCATAATCCTACTTGAAGGAGGAAGGACAGTGTGCTATTTCATATTCAAATTGCATGTCAATAAGATGCCCATATTTTTGGCCTGATATACCTACCTTTAAGACCCATTGTACCTATTTTCAGTGTCTGCTGGTTAAGAGGTATGAGCAAAATAAAATCTGGACTGCATACTGAAATATTTCAAACCTCAACACCGAAGGACATAAAATGTTTATATTTCAAGATCTTTCACAGGATGTAAACATAGAAAGGAAGTGTTTTGCTAATATTAGGAATATCCTTTGGTAAAAACAAATAAGGTCTTTTTCTTCTTTTCCTTTACAAGTATATCTTTTTTTATAGAATCATAGGCATTACAAGGCAACTGAGTCACATGGCCATTTCCGTCTTGCCAATGGCCATCATTAGGTGTTGCTTCTCTTTTAAAGGAGGGCCACCCCAGTCATACCAGTGGAGAGTTTATGAACGCACATCCAGTTGTCCAGCTCCTTTCTCAAGGCAAACCCTACATCACACTGCTTTATCTAGATAAGTTTATTTCAGAGATGTATAGATGCTGCGTGACAAATCTGTCCCTCCTCTTTATCTTATTTTATTTTTGGGAGTAGATTACATTTTTGACCCTAGTATTTGTAGGAATAGATATCTGGCCCTAGGGCTTGATAGACTGTTTGAATTACTAAAGATTAAAATTCTCAGACTACTGGTTCCTTTGTAGTCTTATAAACAAGACACAGGCCATCACTAAAGAGTCTATATGAGACTAAGTATAGGGATAAAGTCTCTAGGCTTTCTTTATAAGTTCAGCTCTTTTGGGACCCCGATATTTTAGTTACAAACTTCTAGGGTCTTTCCAGTTCTTTGATAATGTTTAGTAAGGTACTTTCCTAAGGGTGTGTTGTACTCAATGATGGATCTAATCAATGAGGAGTACTAGGAGGTGAAGACTTTTTTTCATCTGGAAATTATACCCTTTGCTATTAGCTATGCAAGGTAAAGGTATTTCCTAATCACCATAGCAACATGATAGCCAAATGTTACTAAGCTGTCCACACACGAGCCCATGATTCTCATGACCTTTTCATTTTGAAGTGGTGTACCATCTGTCCTATAAGCTGGAGCTAAGGGGCGCTTATCATATACTTCAATGCTGCACTTTTTTGCCATTGAGCATATGCTTATTTTTCGTACAAACACCATCTGGAGTGCATGTAGGTAATGACCTCATGGGACCTGTTTAAGCCTAGCTATGCTTTCTAAATGTATCTGACAAGTTTTGATAATCTAGCATTATTTTAAGGGAGTATATGCTGACTTAGGCATGGGTTGCCAAGAATTTACAGGTGCCAGACTGGAATAAATTTCCAATTGGGTTAGGGAAAAAACTCTGCTTTGCATGGACAGGAAGCTTATTCCAGAGAAGAAGTAGTCTCTGAGACACATACTCATCTCTCCAACATGTCCTATTTATGTTGCAAACAAGCTTTAGGTCCCTTGACCTGGTAATTCTGATACTAGTTGTTTTGTGATTGTGCAACAGTTCTATCAGAGCAGGATCAGAGGATCTTTCTGAGCCAAGCATAAATTGCTTCTCAGCAATGTGTAGGAGATTGAGTACAAGGATAGGTGTTGAGGCAGTCTTTGCATGACATACTGTTCAGGCCATGTATTTATTTTGTGGGAAACCTCTGTAGATGCTCCAGTTGTTGCATACCAAAGGAGGCATGATAAGGGCAGAGTACAATGGAACACTGATATCCTTGGACCTACATGCTATATCCTTGCTTATAACTGCAGCATAATCTGGACGATGCAGTGGTGCAGCGGTAGCGTTGTCGCCTCACAGCAAGAGGTTCTCTGGTTCGATTCTCGGCTGGGGTTCCTTCTGTGTGGAGTCTGCATGTCCTCCCTGCATTCGTGTGGATTTCCTCCAGGTGCTCCGGTTTCCTCCTACGTTACAAAGACATGCATCTGGAGCATTTCTCCCAGGGCCTCCGCTGAAAATTGGCTTCATTCCAAGTCAGACTTTCCCAGTTAACAAATGTTAAATAAAATAATAAATAAATCTGTAGAATGGTTTCCTTACTACCATACATACATGACGGTCAAAGGCCAGGTTACTGTCTACATGTTTTCCCAAAACCCTGTACACTTAGTGTACCCTTAGGGCTATACTACCAGTGTGGTAATTTCAGGGGTAGATATCTTCCCAAAGGATACTATTATACATTTACTGGCACTGAGTTTTAGACTGTGGTGCTGGCACTAGTTATTAGTCTGTGTCAGGACTTCTTGGAGGGTATTTGTGTCATTGAGACATTATATGACTGTGCCTAGTTTGTAATCATCTACAAACTTGGCTAGGCAATGAAGTGGGTGCCAAAAGGAGAGGCTCCAGCACCAAGCCTTGAGGGCCTCTACTACTGACTGGCATCTTTGTTGAGGAAAACTCCCCTATTCTAACTTCTTTGGTCCTATATATGAGCCAGCTGGCTATCCAGTGAGTGACACAGGGGTTTATACCTAATTTCGTAAGTTTGCCTACAATACCCAAGTGGGGTATTGTGTCAAATATCTTGGCCAGGTCAAGGTAGGCAGTATGCACCAATTGTTGTCATCCATTGCTTTGATAACCTTCTCGAAGAAATCCATCAGGTTGAGTAAGTACTATCAGTTATGACATTCAGAATTTCTTATATATTTCTTATATATTTACAAAATTACCTAAATCAGACAATTACTGAGAATATAATTTTAACATTATTTTGTACCAAACAAAAGAAGGAAGAAGACACAGATTAGCTGCATATTAGAAACACATTCCATAAAGCAAATATATATTTTGAAAACAAATAATTTGACTGATATTTGAAAAGTGAAAAACCCTAAGTACTCTAGGGATACATCTTTAAGTTTAAAAAGTCGGTCTTTTTCAAGGAATGGTTTTAACTGTATTTATAATAGCCGGCTTGACTCAGTTCCTAAGGTTTGAAAGGTACAAGGGTTTTGGCTGACCATGATCAAATGAATATTTTCTTAAAAGTAGAACATAACTATACTTATTTCTATGAGCTTATAACTAAAATGATTACTTTACTAATTTGAGTTTTATAGGTTGCATCAGTACCCACATTATTTTGCTCTAATAATCTAATATAGCCTAAAAAAGTGCAAAATAAGTTGGCAGCATTTAAAACTTATATTCCTACTGAAGTGTATAATTTTATAACCCAAGACATAAAAATAAAAAGATTTTGCACAAGCGTACGAAACGTTAGCTAGATGAATGATCTATGAATTTGCACCTAAAGTTAATTTTTCTAAATGGCATTACAGTTTATTTATATGTGTATTTGTTAACTGAGATAATCCAGCTGAATGTGTAACTCCTTTTTAGTGACATTTCAGGAAGAAAAACATGAATTTGGAGGTTACAAAGCAAAAGATTACTGAGCAACATATTAGACTATGAAAAATCTAACGTGATAAAATCAGTTACGTAATTAGCACAATTCACATACATATGAAGACTTACCTAAAAGAGTGATAAAAAATAAAACATTTCTATAAAAATAAACACATAAAATATATATCAAATGCTGTATTTTATACAGAGATCAATTTTTCAGCTGTTGAGTCTGAAAAATGTTATCAGTGGTCTTTTTTGAGAATGACAAAAGGGCATCATTAAAAATGTAGACATAATTCTAATTAATTTAGCAGATCTAAAGTTAACTTAATGGATACACTGAATATCATAGACAAACTTAAATAATAAAGCACCAGGCCCAAACAATATTCCTTCTGAATTATATTAAACATTCTGAACTTTGTTAGCCCCATCGATTCTCAATTTAGTCTGTCTTGAAGGATCCAGCTAAAGCAGATCAGGTATCAAATTAATGACCTACTTCTCTTTTATGTACCAACTATAAAATAACTGCCATGATATTAAAACAGTATACAGTGCAGGGTATTAAACAAGTAATGTTAGCAGTTAAATACAAATGTATTTCAAGGAGGCAAGTATGTCAGTTAAATTAATAATTAAAACTATATCTTTTTTTTCTTTCAAGAATCTTTGTGCTGGAACCCTTCTTGCTTTGTTACAGCAGTGCACAAAACAGCTTTTTATTTATTTTATTATTTTTTTATTTTATTTTATTTTTTGATTTTTTTTAGCTTTTGATATGATTAACAGATAATTCATAATACTATTCAATTACTATATTTTGAGACTCCATAAAATAGTTTAAACAGTTCTCTATATCTCAGAAGCTTATTTAATTATTCACTGAAAATATCACCTAGATACCAAAAAGTAATGGGTTCAGCAATGACTTTCAAGTTATCTTCCCTTTTTATTTTAACTACAGAGATTCTTTTAAATTAAGAAAAAAATATACTCATTCAATAGATGCCAGATTTCCATACCAAAAAAATAAGAGATTTCATTTTGACTGTTGGGGAAGTTCAATATTCATCTCAAGACTTTCTTAGTTTAGTCCAACATGTCCAAACAACTGATGGCATCAGGTAAATCATTATATAACAAAGTTGTTCACATCATCAGAAATGTCTACAGAACTCGAAAACACAACATTTAGGATGGCAGATATGCAGAGATCAATTCTGGACAGTAAAATATGCAGTAAAACAATAAAATGTTTATGATGGACATTTTGTAGAGATGTAAATAAAAAAGGGCACATTCTGACTCAGACGAATGATAGTTTGAAATAAAATGATTTTATGCAACTGCTCAGCTTATCACCAACATAACTGCTCAGCTTATCACCAACATATATATAAATGACATATATCTAAACTCAAATATATTGTCAATATTTGCCTTATTCATCAGTCCTGAATAACAAATGCTCTAAAGGTAACAAATGGATTGATATGAGTACGTATACTAATAATTCAGTTTCACTAGCCTTTCCAAAAATCCAGGAAGTTGATATAAAAAAGCAGGGGTTGATTAAAATCCAATAAAATTCTGCTTTGAGAATTCTAAATATATTTTCACTTTTAGGGGTTGTGATGAATGAATCATACCAACATATGTGTCTCAGACTTTGCAGAATGCTATTAAGATATTATACTGACATTTCCGAAAACAGGAAAGATTGGTTGAAGTATCTAAATATTAGAGACAAAGTTGAACAAACAGCTAAATACATGTATTGGTTTATTAAGATTTAGTATAGGATGACAGTATTCATTACACTATGGATTTATTCATTGAATATTTGTAATTTCATTGGTCATTCACACATGTGTTTTTTTTGAACTTGTATTTAAGCTAAGTACAAGCTTTTGAGTGCATTTCTAATATCTAAATATTAGTTTACTTCACAAACCACAAAAAGCCAGATGAAAGAACACTACAATAAAGAAATTAAGCCATTATAACAACTAGGTTTTAAAGGGCATGCCTTAAACTTAAAATGCTCAGTAGGAATTGACATTTTAATTTAGGATGCTGGCATGAGTTTGGGTTACCAGGTAAATTGATTCTTTACTGGAAAGACTGGCACAACTCAAAAATCATTAGAATTATTTTATTAATATTACATTAACTACAAATCAGTTACTTTTACTTGTTGCAGGAATTGAGTCATTTAGGTGAGTCTGACTCTTCATGTCCTCAGTGACTTTAGCACACCAGGCTCATTTATTTTACTTTTTATTTTATTTTACATTTGTTTACCAGGCTAGTCCAACTGGATTTTACATTTGTTTACCAGGCTAGTCCAACTGGATATATGTCCATTTTCAGTGGAGGCCCGGGGAGAAAAGCTCATCTGTCAACACCTGCTTCCTTACGCTCTTGCAAATTTATATTCATTACTTTAGTAATGCTATCTATTTATTTTAACTTTGGCTGCCCTTTTCCTTTGCTTTCAGTCACTCCCAGCATCAGTGTCTTATCTACTAAATCCTACCTTTTCTGTATGTGCCAAAGTATTTGAATTTTAGTTTTACTACCAGATCTTCCAGTGAACACTTGTATCACAACAAACAGATACATTGATTGGCCCTGAACTACTGGAATTAAAAGGTCGCCAATTTTCCACTTAAGGAATGTTGCCATTGCTTTCTCCATCCTAATCATTTGAAGTAAATTTCTTGTTACCTTCTCAAACAACAGAATGCCTAATGAGTGAGGTAGGGAATGGCATGTATGAACAAAATGTATTTCTCAGAGACAAAGTTTCTCTTAACTTTGTACGTTTGACAACCTTTAAGATTATTAAGGAAACCAGTATTAACTTTACTACAGGTTCACATAGCCAAATTAGGGAGGATGTTAATTGTCTTGTTAGTTAAGATATCATATGCAATTTTAACAACATGAATATTGCACAGATGATTTCTTTGTATAAAAAAAAATTAGATCAGAGGTAGAAACAAACTTGAATTAAACAGATTAATACAGAATGTCTGGACTAGATAATGTTGCCAAGGATTTAAACATATACCTATGGCGTTTATGACGTCTGTCATTTGTTTCCTTTCTTTAAAGGGCAAAAAAGTGAAAAAAGGAATTCAGTCGGAATCAGTCACAAACATCTGGAGCTAATTCAGATGACCACTGAATAACAAGGGTAACACAACATTTCTATGACTACATACTTTAAACTATAACTTCTATCAAAGGGATCACTCATAATTTTTCCATCTGTGGAAGCCAAAACTGGCAGTCCTAGTTGTTCTGAAGGAAAAGGTATTATCTCTTGGGAGTCCATAACCTAATGAGTGTGCTCTGGAAATGAGGCTCAGTGGTGTTCCAGGATCTACAGTTTAATACTGGCCTCTTCAATTCCTCCATATGAGTTTTGGCTCTTCAGTGCTAGGCTACTGACACTGATCTAACACACAATCCAGAGGAGACAACAGGAGACTACTGACAAGGGGAAGGCCACAAAGCCCTTTTCCAACTGGGTTCTTACTCATTCAGTGCACTGCAAGGTCTTCATCAGCTTCCTAGGTCTATGTCTGCAGTGTTCCAGCTTTTATAAGACAGCTAATTAACCTTGGGTTTCACTGAAGAATCAGAGTGTTTGTTTTTAAATGGTAACAGTCTGCAGGTGCATTTGCTAGATTTTGAGTGACCAGCTTCTGCAGGGGTGAAACCTTACAGTTTTTAAATACCCAGATGCTTGCTCACGTTGGCACAGATGCACAAAACAGTATTAAGCCTACTGGGTAACCAGTACAAAAGCATACACTACAAGAAGTAAGTAAGTAACCTTTACATCCTTGTATAGCTTACAAATGCCACAACCATCTTTGTCTCAGCTTAGCTGTACTGTTGTTGTTAATTTTCCTGTTGTGTTAATACTTATTGGAGATTGTTGTTCCTTTTTAACTTACGCCCTGGGTGCACTTCATTTGGCTCCATCATTGAAATTCACAATGCTGTTTCACTGACTGTAGTGTCATTATGTTTAAATAATACTGCACTGCTATGACTTGCTGCTGTTGCATTGTTGTTCATAACTAGCAATATCTAAGATACTACTGCACTGTTGTTACCATTATTTCAGGTAATTGTTGCACTCTTTCCAGTTACTGATACTACGCAAACAGAAATAAAATTGACTTATCTCATTTACTTATTGTACTTTTTGATCACTGGTGTTTACGTGTTGTTTCATGATATTCATTGCTTTACTGTTAAAACATTTAAAGCCTCTGCACTACAGAAATGCACTAGAGTGTACTGGATTACACTATATGATATACTTTTGCTGGGGGTGCTGGTTGCTCTGCTGTTACTGCATTGTAATTACCTGCTTTACAGTTGCATGGGACTATTTGGCTATATTATCTCTGTTGCTCATTGCTGTTACTAGGTACGTAGAGACCAAATTAACCTACTATTTCAGCTAATGACTGTACCTGATCTCACTTTTCATCACTGCTGTTGTTGCACTGCTGTCTGCACTGACTGTTTCCACTGTTATGAAAATTGAAGCTATTGGTCTCAGTTACTGCAGTTTAAACTACTGGGTAAGACTACTTGAGTTAAATCTGCCACTTGTTACTGACAGCATTTCTATTGCTACATACTGTTGTCCATTTAACACTTATTTGCTCTTGTGGGCACTGCCACTGCTACTAATTATTTCCAGAATCTACTGTTTGTTGTATTCACGGTCTGCAGTAGTCACCTCTCAGATTCTTGCATCATTTTACCTCATCCTGTATTATCATCATTCTGTAGACAAATCTATTATACATCTGACGACCCACCAGTAGACCAGTAATCAAGGAGCCACTGACAGGATGACTAGGACACAAACAGTATTTCCAGACGCATCTCTCTGCAACAAGTGCAATTTCCCTTAAGAGCACACAGTGAGTCCGGAGCTTACTTCTCACTTTTTCTCCAGATCCCCAATAAGACTCCCCACTGGCACAGCTACAGAGTTGAGATCTCAGCTGAGTGACCAAGCCAAGACCTCCAGCGCCCAGCCAGTGCTTCATTTCCCTGCCCAAGTAGCTGACAAACATACTCTTTGAGGTTTGATTTATACTCACACACACACCTGGGAAAGGCTGTCAGAGGTTTACTAGCTATGCCCCCTTCTGCCCAGACGGTAAGGTAGTTTTCACTGCCACCAGTCACTCCTTATGAGCTACCTTATGGCCCTTAACAAAGACTGACCAATTTTACTGTGTAATAGTAATATTACTACAAACAGTAGTTTGACCAAGAGCAAGGCTATTAGGAGTGGCCCCCACAGTGTCACCAAAAAAATATGTACGAACTCTCAAAACCTAAATATCTCTACAAATGAATGGTTTAAATATATTTAATAATAAATAATAAATAATAAAAGAACAAGACAATACTGAATATATATATATATATATATATATATATATATATATATATATATATATATATATATAGTCACAGTGACATCAGAGTTCAAAACCACATCAAATATTTAAAATTAAATTGCAGTACAGGCTCACACAAATAAAGAAAAACATCTAAACTAAGCTTTACTATATTCCTGACTGTATTTAAGAGAGTTATATTGTTCCCTAGAAACTTATTTTATTAGAGCAAGGGAGATGTTGTAGTGAATGGCTCTTGTCAAGTCCAAGACTGAATACAGAATGCTCTGTATCTCTAACAGACTTCTCAAATTAATATCTAAAATATTATTGCTGGGATAGCTTGCAGAATTACATAATTTCTGGTCATCTGACTTCTAGTTCCCTGGCCAAAAACCAATTGCTAGAAGCTGGCAGCATTTAGCATCTACCTGTAAAAATATACAGACAAGGGCTTTTCCTCAGATCTTTGGCAGATACTGGAAGTCATAAAACAATCGCATTCCTTCCTGCTTCAAAAGTAGGAATTAGTTCACTCCAAGTACAATACAGAAAGCTTCTTAGTACAGCTGCATTGAAAATGTGAGATACAACCTTCTTTATTGAGTAGCCTATAAAGTAATTTAATTTCAAATATTTTTCTAAAGTTTGATGGACTTAGGTTAACCCTCCAGTTTCCTCTGTTAAGCATATACATTTAAACAGTTACAATAGTGCAGGTACATTTCTGTTCTCTTCCAGTAGGGCACACCATGGTTACATTTCAAACACAGCACTCTACTAATAAACACGTCTGTGCAAGCAGTTTGAATGTACACATGACATACAGTTCTAACACATTTGTAACAAAAGCATCTTGTATAATGATATTCACCAATGACATATAATTATTTACAAACTTCTAGATAGCTGTGCTGGAAGTATCTCCTTTTGTCACAATGCCCTCCTGTTTTATAAAAATAATTTGCTATTTAAGCTATGTTGTTTTTTATATTCCTCAACTGCACAGACCATGCTAGAATCTCAGTCAGGTACTGCTCCTTCTGTAGCCAGTCTGACAACACTAGGTATTTTAAAACAGTGTAGCAACTTCTTCATTCTCATTGAAAGCTTTTTATTGCTACCTCACAATGATTTAATATGCAAGAGGTGTAAATATTTATTGAACTTCTTACTTCAAAACACAACTAAGTACAACAAAACCACAACCTACAGCACAGATCACCTCTATTACATCAGATTTCATCATGACTGTAAGGAGAGCACTGTTAAGACTAAGTACCAAGAAACGTCTTACATTAGGCTATACAGCAATATACCTGGCTAACTAATACAATGTCGGCACTTGAAATGCAGAGTGGTGACAAACCGAAAAAAAAGACCAAAAACCCATGAGAAGAATAAATCTTGAACATGGCTCTTCTCCTTTAATTTCTTTTTTGCTGAAAGGCAAGAGATGAGAGCTCTGATTCTAGTCCTTTAAGCTTTTCACCCGTTGTTCACTACAGGCCTGTTGAAGGTGTACACAGACAACACTACAGTGATGTGGTATGTCAGTAAGCAGGGAGGCACAAAATCTTACCTCCTCTGTAGGATGGCTCTTCAGGCTTGGGAGGTGGATCTCAGTTATCAATTAACTCTTCAGGCAATTTACATTCCTTCTGAGCATAATGCAGTAGCAGACTCTCTGAGCGGGTTCAAAAACACAAGCTCAAGAATGGATGCTTTACAGAGACATGTTTCTGCACATTGTGCATCGGTGGGATATTCCTCAGGTAAATCTTTTTGCCTCCCCTCTGAACAGGCAGCTCCTTCTCTCCTGTTCCAGAGTGCCATGCCATCTGGCATGGAAGATGGCTGCCCTCTCTTTTTCTTGGAAGGGGATGTTTCTTTATGCTTTCCCTTCTCTTCCTTTACTTTCAAGAGTCCTGCAGAAGATTCAGCTGGACTCCCCAAAAGTCTTGCTAGTGACTCCTCCCCCCTCTTAATGCATCAGGCCAGGAGAAATCACCACAAGTTACCTCACCAGTTGGACATCTTCACACAAGACAAGGGGTTTCTCATCCATCCTCACTTGTCCACTCTTCAACTGACAGTGTGGGTGATAGGGTTTTGATCCCTTTCAGGCACCTCTTTTCTGAGGACGTGCTCAGGGTTTTACAGGAAGCTAGGAAACCCTCAACCAGAAAATCTTATGTATCCAAATGGAAAAGATTTTCTGTTTGGTGCCATGCTTGTAAGCAGTTCCATTTTTCAGTGGGTGTCCCTTTGATCCTCTCTTATTTGTGTGAGTTGCTCCAGTCTGGCTTGACCTATTCTTCTGTGAAGGCCCATTTGTCAGTCATTTCTGCCTGTCTGCCCTTGAATCTTCCCTTGGCTTCCTGTTTAGAGCTCAAACAATTTCTTAAATGAGTCCTACATATTAGGCCTCCAAGGAAACCAATTTCTCTTCCCTGGGACCTTAATTTTGTTTTGGAAAAATTGACTCAAGCTCCTTTTGAGCCTGCAGATTCTGGTTCTTTGCAACAACATTCCTGGAAGTCTGTTTTGTTGCTAGCTCTTACTTCTTCTCGGAGGGTTTCTGAGCTCCAGGCCCATATAGCCATTTCTTCTTTTTTTGGTTTTCACAGGGACAGGGTGTCCCGTCACATTAATCCTTCTTTTATGCCCAAGGTAGTAAATAAGTTGTCTTTGAATCAGCCGGTACAACTCCCTTCCTTTTTACCTTCGCCTCAGTCTGCTACTGAGAGGCTCCTGCACACCTTGAATTATTCACAGACAGCTCAGGCACTATTTGGATGAAACTAAGGTTATTCATAATTCTGAGCAGTTTTGTGTTTCCTTTCAACCCTGGACATTGGTTTTGGCTGTTTCTAAGCAAACCATCTCCTCCTGGACATCTAAGGCCATTTCTTTTTGTTATTTTTCTCACAGCAAATCTTCATTTATTTCTGTTAGAACTCATTCCACTATGGCTTTTGCCTCTTCTGATGCTTTCTTCATGGGATTAGACATCAATTCCATCCTTGAAGCTGCTACTTGGTCTTCACTGCAGGGTCTATATTATATTCTTGAAAGCCGACAATGTCGAATCTGACATTGTCGACACGAGAATATCAAACGTTCAGAATCTCGAGCGTGTAAATGGAAATCCCCTTAAGGGGAGATTTCCGTTTACTGCAATGCAGTGCAGTCTTGGAGTTGGTATATTTAAGTAGCAGGGGGTGTGGGGGTGCAGGGGATCTTGCCGCCTGCTTAAACTCGTTAGGGTACTTTTTTCTTTTTTTATGTTGTCTTTTTTTAAGTTCGATGTTTGAAGACATCGACCATATGGTGTCGACCATATGTTGTTCGATGTTTTCAAATGTCGATCTTATAATATAGACCCTCACTGCATACCTTTACTAGGCATTATAATTTGGATATGGTTTCCAGGGTCAGAGCAGGTTTTGGTAGAACCATTTTGTATGGGTTTATTGAGGGCTCTTCCCAACCTTCCACTCCCCATTCTGTTTCTTGTGATTTTTTTTACTCTCCCTATAGTAAAGAATACTGCAACAGCGATATAGCAGGACATAAAAGTTGTGTAAAATCTACCATAACAAATGTCCTTCTCTCCACTGATGCAGTATTCACTCCCTCCCTCCAACCCCCCTCTTGTTTGTTCTGGCTTTTCTTTTGGATTTCCTCTGGCTGAGGGTCTCCCCTTTTTCTTCTGTATATTTTCCTTCTGGATGTGCATGGACTCCTTTGTCCTATGGAGACTGTTCTCTACTGGGGCAATTCAGTTCTGGATAAATGTGTCTGTACATCACTTTTATGCCCTATGCCCTGTGTGGGGAGCATATGTGTGACATAAGTTCATAAGGCTTTGGTATACTGGCCAAACGTTGGGCTGCCTTGGGTGGGAGATCCCTATAGTAAAGAATACTGCATCACTTATAATCTACCCAATCATTTTCAGTCAAACATTACATAGCTCATTTTTAAGCCCTGCCTTCCTTTAAACCTCATTCCTCCCCTGTATGCACTGTTCACATAATTCCCATGTTTTCCTATGTAGTTTGCTCCTACCCTTTTCTAAAACTCTCGATTCCAGTGGTTTTGTCTCTGTTACTATATTCATTACTTCTAATATAGTTGGTTTAGATTTTGATTTCCAATTTTTAGTAATTACTTTTTTGGTAACCACCATAATTAGAGACAGCAAGGCCTTACCATGTCTAGACAATTCCAATTCTGTATCATAGCTCAAAAAAATCATCTCTCTCATCACACCAATCTGCCCACACAGCATCTCCAGCACTGCATCCTGCAGGGGATCCTTAAAGTCTGCTAACTCACTGCACTCCCAGAAAATATGTTCCGAATTACCTCTTTCTTCCTGGTCACATCTCCAACAGTTGCTATTTACCTGAAGAAAAATTCTCTGAAGTTTATTTGGGAGGTCTACACATCTCTTATCATAGTTTCCTAATTATGGTTAAAGCCTTTGCTGCCTCATAGTGCTTTTTTAGACAGAATCTATCTACTGGACATTCCAACCTGTTAAAGTCTAATTCAGAAGACATCAAGGTGGATCTGCTCAATGCCAGGAATCTTGACAAAAGAAATGACCGAACTTGACGCCTTGCAATAGTTTGCACACTTTCATGCATGTGTAGTCAAGGAGACATGGTTTCAATTCAATTAATTAAAGTAGTCCCTCTATAGATATTACTGCGGTGGTGGTGCTGCGGTAGCGTTGTTGCCTCACAGCAAGACGTTGACCTGTTCGATTCTCAGTTAAAGCGTCTTCTGTGTGGAGACATGCGTGAATGGTCGTACCTTCTTTGAAGGTTGTACGTCAGGGCTGGCAACTCGATACGTAAAAATCTGCTGCCAATCATTAGCGGACTGCAGTTCCGCTGTGGCGACCCCTAACCGGGAAAAGCTGAAAGATACAGCAACAAGTCCCTCTATAGATGTGGTTACCACTGTTCATGCTTTCAGACATACTGGCAATTGCAGGATCATGTCAGTATTTGAAAACGATATTGTCATCTTATTATTAATTCCTTGGGACTTCCAAATCATGTTAAACAACATTAGTTACAACTTCACAGCTATCTACAGACCATCTTCTATGTCCCCTACTGATCACAATAATTACTGCCTTAGTCAAAATTCCTATTAATCCTACCACTTTTATACTGGAGGACTTCAACTGTCAGTAAACTGGCTGACCTACACTGCCAATGGTTGTCACATTCACTGCTTCCCGACATTATAAACGCTAACTGTTTTTTATAGTCATCTATCCTACTAGGGGACCAAATATCCTTGATCTTGTACTCAACAATTTGGTCCCTATTTACACAACCCCATTTGTTTTACCTTGCCTCATTAAATCAGACAGTGAATCAGTGACCCTTTCCTTTAAAACTGGTGGCATTTTCATTCAAATACATGTGTGTTTAAGTTCTCAAAAACAAACCTTCAGTGACTTGGTAACCTAAATAAATCCTGCTGCTATCCTCCTCTGTACGATGCCATTACTAAAGACACCACCTAGGCCTTTAGCTTCTACTCTCACCTAAATAGTTGCATTACTAATGCAATCCCTATCCCTGCCAAATAAAAAAAGTCTTTCGGCTTTTCCCGGTTAGGGGTCGCAACAGCGGAACTCCTGTCCGCCAATGATTGGCAGTGGATTTTTATGGTGCTGAGTTGCCAGCCCGATGCCCAACCTTCAAAGAAGGCACACCCATTCTCGCACGCACCTACCTGCATATCTTTAACATTACTCGACCACAGGGAGGACATGCAGACTCCACACAGAAGATACTCCATGCGAGAATCGAACGGGAGAACCTCTTGCTGTGAGGCGACAACCTATCCCTACCAAATATCCTTGCCAAATATAATGAGTAATTTAAAAACAAATACCCATGGTAGAATATCCATATAGACACACTATACAACAGGAGAAATTATTTAGTTAATGCATATTCTTACTCTACCTACTTTAACAGTGCTCTCAAGGAAACTAGCAAAGGGTTTATGGGTACCAGTATGATCCTCAAAATGGACCTTGAACTCAAAATAGCCAGTGAAACCCAATATAACTGCAAATTTTTATTTAACTACACCAGGAAGTAAAGGACTAATGCCCAGCAATGTTCAGAGATAATACACAGTAATACCGTCCACTCTGAGTTGAATAAATAGATAACATTGTAACTGACAATCGTACTGCAAATTTTACTCAGTGCACACTTGTGACTGTCCTACAATCCCAGTCAGTCTCTATAATCATTATGGAAAATATCCTGTCAGCCATCTCAAAGCTAAAAACATCTCATCGATGGGCCCACTTAGCATTCCAAGCTACCTGATTAGCAATAACAAATATGGCTGATCTGGACCCCCTACCTAACCTCTTTAATCTAAGCCTGCTGATTTGTTGCATTCCCAAAGCCTGAAAATAGCCACTGTAATGCTTTTTCACAAGAGTTTCCCAAGCCAGACCCCAGCAATTATAGAGGAATTAAGTTTCACTAAATTTATATGTAAAGCTATGGGAAACATTGTCTCAGACCTCTGTAAATTGAACATTGAAATCTCTTAAGCATAGACACTTATCAATTCAGCTTTGTCAAAGAATGGCCCTGCACCTTTAATTTGGTTAATTTTTCAAAAACAGTCAGAAAAGCTGTGGATTGTGGTTATGCAGTACATACAGTGTACGCAGCCCTGGCCAAGGCCTTTGGCACTATTCACAATGCAGGCATTACTGACAGACTTATAAACCTAAATATAAAGTTAAATGTTTTGCAGTGGTTACCTAACTGGTTGTCTGGCAGCTAAAATGTGACTAGAGTTGCAGATACCACCTCTGAAAGCAAAAAAAAAAATTACCAGTGGTATATCGCAGGCCTGACTGCTGGGAAATCCACTGTTTGGCATCTATTTCTCAGAACTACAGTTAAGCATCCTTGTCCTATGGTTATCTTATTTTGCATATAACTGTAAATGGGTATTATTATGCATTCCAACACTGACTCACAACTTCTACAGCATGGGTTGAATATGTTAACAGCTGGACTAGGGGCAACAGTCTCAAACTAAACAAAACAAAAGGAGTACAGTTCAATTTTTGATAACATGTAGGTAATTCATCCCTTCAATCAGACAAAATCACAAGGTTCATAGGTATATACACTAGGCTAATGACCATCAGGGCCACACAGACAAACCAGTTAGAGAAAACTACAAGAAAAACCTAGCAAAGCTAAACACAGAAATCCATGCACAAAACTACTAATAAACATTTCTTCTTAAAAGTAACAATGCAAATATGTAAAACACACGCAAAAGGAATGTTTTTGCCTTAATAAGTAAAAGTCTTTCGGCTTTTCCCGGTTAGGGGTCGCCACAGCAGAACTCCCATCCGCTAATGATTGGCAGTGGATTTTTACGGTGCAGAGTTGGCAGCCCAACACCCAACCTTCAAGGAAGGCATGCCCATTCACGCACGCACCTACCTGTATGTCTTTAACATCACTCGACCACAGGGAGGACATGCAGACTCAACACAGAAGGCGCTCCAGCCGAGAATCAAACGGGAGAACCTCTTGCTGTGAGGCGACATCGCTAACTGCTGCACCACCATGGCCTTCAGTACTTAAGGTAAAAAAGAAGACTTAACAGATATACTTTTCTTTTTCAGTAACTACTGCTTGTTAGCAAATCTTAGATGAATACTGGCTTGGGCTTTCAAAATTTCTCTTACAAAGACAGCTGTCAAAGTTGCACAGTTTCATGAATTTAAAAGAAATCTCCCTGCTCTTCTATGCCTATGTATTTCCATTTAAGTAGGTGTGCTAAATATGAAATGCATTGAACCAGTGGTTCTCTCATACATGCTCCCACAGTATAATAGAAAATGGAAACAAGAAATAAATCACAATTACCGAACAGCAAGGCTACAGACAACTTTATTTAAAAAGGTATAAGATTAAGGCTGGTATTAGGTTCATAAGTTCATAGGTAGGTACCAGGCTATCTGCCCGAAGGCATTTATAAGCCTAGCTGGAATGTGTTGGCTTTCGCCGCCCCCTTAGATTAGCTCCCTGTGCCTCTGTCAGAGCCATTGAAGTGATCCCTGGGGTAAACCTTCTGTTTCACATCCACTCGTCAAGGTTTCTCTTGAAGAGGGGTAGCGAGGATCTCTGCCTAATGTAGATTGGAATCTTGTTCCAGAACATGGGAAGTCTCTGGGACAGGAATCTATCCCTCCAGCACGTCCTATTTATTGTTGTGGTGAGGTTTAGATCCCTGGAGCGTGTGGCTCGAGGGGATATGGTTTTCTTTAGGTGGAGCATGTCCATCAATTCTGGGTTGGACATGGCCTTGTATGTCAGGCAGAGATCACCTCTGAGTAGTCGGTATGTGGGTTCTGTCCGTGAGCCAGTTGGCAACCCATCTCATGACGTAGGGGTTTATGTTCAGGCTGGTGAGCTCGTCTATAATACATGACTGGGGAATAGTGTCAAAGGCCTTTGCAAGGTCTAGGTAGGCTGTGTGGACCACCTTTCCTTCGTCTATAGCCTTGGTAACTGTCTCAAAGAAGTCCACCAGATTTAGCAGGCATGATCTGCCCTTAACAAAGCTGAACTGGGTAGGGTCCAGTGTTTGGAGGTTTCCAATGTCTCTGTTAATGAGATCCATGATGATGCGCTCCATAGCTTTGCAGACCAAGCTAGTCAGGCTTATAGGGCGATAGTTCCTGGGGTCCATTGTGGCTCCACCTTTGTGGAGTGGAATAACCATTGCTGTGCGCCACTCTGTGAGCACGTAGCCTGTGGAGAGGCTGAGTTTAAACAGTGTGTTTAGGTGAGGGGTTAGTTCATCTTTTAGCTCGTGTAGGATGCAGCCTGGGACACTATCCAGTCCCATTAATGCTGTGTTTTTGGCTTTGGAGAGGGCTGTTTTAACCTGAGTGTCTGTGATTTAAGGGGCACTACATTTTTCTGGTATAGTTATGGGCCCTTTTGGGGGTGAGAGGGGGGTGAAGTTTGCACTGAACCTGTCTGCCAGGATGTTGGCTATATCGGTCAATTCAGTGTATTTTGTGCCATTCTGCGCTAACTCTGAGCAGATTTGAGAATTGCCACTTAGATTCTTGACATAGCTAAAGGATGCCTTGTGGTTATCTTTGGAGTCCTTGGCAATTTTTCTTTCAAAGCTCGCCTTGGATAATTTTATGAGGGATTGTAGTTTCTTGCTGATACTGATCAGGGATGTCTTCCCTTCTTTGGATTTTACTCTTTTCTGTATTAGTTTCCTCCTTCTATTGTATAACTTGTTTATGGCAGGGGTCCACCAGACTGGTTTCCTTTTCTTGGAGTCATAGTTTCATTCATAGATTCATAGTCTCTTGCACAAATGTGATAGGGGTAAATGAGCATAGCAAAGGCGATGCTCATACAGGCCATTTATGCTAAAGTGAAATGCCTTAAAAATAAGGAGATGCAAATGAGAGATGTTGTAAAGCAAAATATACTAATGAGGCAGTTTTCCAATTCATAGTCCAACATCTCTGCTGTGTGCACATCCATTGTTAAAAGTGATGCTTCTCCTTTGATACTGAAGTTGGAATCTCAAACTTGTTTGTCTAAGCACTTCCCAGACACAAAAATGAATTTAAGTGTTCAGAAGCACAAAAATAACACAATAAATAATTTTCTCCAGCGATCACTTCAGCAATCTGACCATGTATGCAAACGCACTTCCCTGACATCCAAATGAATTATTTCCCCAAGTGACCCCTTCAGGAGTATATCCAGGTATGCACAACCTCCAAAATGAAACATTCCTCCAGCGACCCCAGCAGTAACATGCCCTAATATGCACACTTACCAAAATGAAACATTCTCCTAAGCAACCCATTCAGTAAAATATCCAGGTATACACAAGCACCGACCAGTCTCCCTTCACATCTCCATATTCTCCTGTAAAACTTTTGATTACCGGTGTAAGTTCAGGGCTAATTACGTGCACATTATGCAAATCAGGTCATTATAGATTCATGTTAATTAATCATACTCATAAGCAAATGTGTAAAGCCCCTTATCAATGTAGTAGCTGTCCTCCTATCACTTATTATTTAAAGCATGTTATGCTTTTGCGATGGGGTGTGTTTAGAACAACTCCTTTGCATGGAGGCATGCATGCTGAAACTCTGGGATTTGCATATCCACATAGTGCCACTCTTCATGGATCACTGCTAGGAAAATGAGAAGACCTGGACTACGAATACTGCTCTAATTTAAAAGTAACAGATATGACACCAAGTCACTCAGATATATAAGGGGCAATCATCCTTTCTGAAATAAGGATCACAACAACTTGCTCATTGGGACAGATGTGATAAAATGGCATATATCACTATGGTTTCCCCTTTACTTTCTTGATGGGGCCTGGCAGTTGGTGGAAAAATTTAGAGCTGTGAGCTTTAGTTTCTCTGCTAAGTTTTGACCCCCAACCCCTTTACCTATTGTCTGACCTTGAGCAAGTCACTTAACCAGACATTGCAGTGAGGTCAGGTCATCATTGAAAAGGGATTGTGTGTCCAGTGGGCCTACCTGGTTAACAGATGTATGTTTGCAGTACTCCTGTATATCTTGCTGGAAATTTTAAACAATAAACCAATAGATAAATGCAGACATACACTCATGCAAATATAAATAAATAATTAAATACAACTTAAAATATGACTGTAAGTAGCAAGGTTATTCATTTCAAAGTACACCAAAATGAAGTCATGATTTCACAATCGAAATGAACAAAAACAGGAAACAAAAAATTTGTAATCTCCAACATGATCTTATTTTTTGTATTTCTAATACTTTTTAAATAGTCTTGAGTGTATAGAACCCGGATCTATGATCAAGTAATATCAGTGGAAGTTTAAGACCCCATTGTTGTTTGACTGCAGATTAAGCACTGTTTCATACACAAAACTAGAATTCTGTTAAATATTAAAAATACTAATGAACTTAGAGTTTTGAAAATAGCCTTCTCCAAGGTAAAAAAATGACATAATGGACTCCAAAGTACTTTTTCAAAGGAACTTACAAATATCAATAATTCCTTTCAAAGGTTAAATGTTAAGTGGCGAATCAAGCTGACATACAACAAATCAAGCAACTGAATGTAAGAGTCATGAACTTATGAAACCCAAGAGAAAACAAAAAGGTTGTCAGGAACCCCCTATGGTGCATCACATCCTAATCAATAAAATATTGTAGTTACACTGAAGAACCAAAATGAATGGTGTGCCATGTAACCCTTTTTCCACAAGAAAGAACTATTAAAAACAGCACTGATCTTAGGGAATGATGTGCAATGCATGTATCTAACCAGAGAACATCTTAAGCCCACAAAACGTATAGTACTGACAAGTCAATGTTAACGAGTCATATTTTTCAGATCTCTCGCATACATTTCTTTACAGAAAAATATAGGAATGTTGTTTTATCTCAGAATGAGTCTAATTCTTTAAAAAAATGAATAAATAAACATCTCATAAGAGGAAGAATAAAGGCATCTATATGGATACAGTAACTAACATTTAGCATTTTTGTATAAGGAACCATTAGTGTAAGTTACATTTGGAAGACATGAACAGTACCTCTTAAGATATGCCACACTTGAGCGTTTTTTTTTTTTTTTGTATAGATGGATGGAGTCCTGATTATAGCCCAGATGATCTAGGTTCATTTTGCAGCCAACAATCTGGAGCAGCCTGCAAGGGAGGAAGATAAATTAAAAACTACTCTTTTTCACCTCTTGGGTGGAGGGCATTAGAGGGTGAGTGCCCTGGGATGTGTGCTCTATGACTACCTTGTCTCTCTCATGTTGGAGGGTTGGAGGGTGAATGTTCTGGGTTGTGTGCCAAGAGTTGTTAGGCATGATGCTTGGGGAGTCCATGCAGGGACCAGTGGTATGTAAATGATTACCTGAAGGGAGCAGTAGTTAGGGTTGCCACATTTTGCTGCAGCTGAAACTAGACATAGACCACACACCCTGGCACCATTCCTAACTTCACCTACACCCTCCCCTCTCCCCACCCTCTTTGACCACATCCATGTCAATTTTCTCACGTAATTTGTTACATCAGGAAAGGGGGGCGTACCTCCCAACTGCCCAGATTTTTGCAGAATGGCCAGATTTTTGCTTCATATTTTTGGTTTGTTCTTCATAAAATGTGTGGTTTTCTTACAAATCATTGAGTATTGAAGTCACTAAATAATGGCACACATTTAGGTTTCAGACTTCATATCCTTCAGAAAATGTATGCCAAAGCAAAGTGTGCTATTCTAGCAAGTTTGTAAGTTTATACGAGCAATATTTAAAAAGTGCCCCTATTTTAAGCCTTTGTACCACCATTATTTTTGGCTTTGTCCAGATTTTTCACCCTAAGAGGATAACAGGTATGAAGGGGTATGGCTTATTTTTCCCTGATAGCATTACATTACCAATGCTTTCAAAATAAAAACAGTTCAGAGTCTTAATTTTAACAAACATAGGTATTCTGTTTGTTTTATTAAACAGAATACTAGTACTTGTACAGTGTTTTCTAGACTACCAGACAACTGTTCTGATTTCAAGATAGTCTGGAAAAAATCTGGATAGGTGGCAAGGCAAGCAGTAGTATTCAGAGAGCAGTGGTATGTAAACGAGTGCATGCAGTGATCATAAGTAAGTACTAGGCTAGCTGCCCTTGCAGACCATTTTAATCCTAACCAGTTTCCCTCAAAGGTGAGAATCAAACCCTGTACCTTACATTTTTTAAACAAACACCTTAACTATTATGCAAACCACCAGCCACTACAGGGAGCAGCTCTATGTAAATAAGTGCATGCGAGGAGGCATGGTATGTAAATGAATGTATGTAGGGAGCAGTGGTGTGTAAATGAGTGCATGTAGGGAGCAGTGGTGTATAAATGAGTGCACGTACAGAGCAGAAGTCTGTAACTGAGTGCATGCAGGTAGCACTGGTGTGTAAATGAGTGCATGCAGGGAGCAGAGGTGTGTAAATGAGTGCACGCAGGGAGCAGTGGTGTGTAAATGAGTACATGCAGGGAGCAGTGGTCTGTAATTGAGTGCACGCAGGGAGCAGTGTTGTGTAAATGACTGCATGCAGGGAGCAGTAGTGTGTGTAAATGAATGCATGCAGGGAGCAGTGGTCTGTAACTGAGTGCATGCAGGGAGCAGTGGTATGTAAATGAGTGCATTTAGGGAGCAGTGGGGTGTAAATGAGCACATGTAGGGAGCAGCGGTCTGTAACTGAGTGCACGCAGGGACGACTGGTCTGTAAATGAGTGCATGCAGGGAGTAGTGGTATGTAAAGGCACACATGCAAAGAGCAGTAGTATGTAAATTATTACATGCAGGGAGTAGCTGTATGTAAATGAATGCATGCCGCGAGCAATGGTATGTAAATGTGCATTATTAACTGTTGGCATGACATATGCAGGAATCAAGACATTCAGAACAGCTCTACAGAAACCTAGGCAACAAAGGACCTTTTCCCTACCAATAACAAAGAAATGTAAATTCAAATTATAAATATCATCTAAATTATACATGAAAATCACTTCATGGATATAAAGTAGATTCCAATAAATATATCCTTCTCACATGGTTTAAAGTTGTAAAGTTGGCTTTATAGTTTTTAAAAGCAAACAAGTTAACACTTAACTATGTTTTAAGGCCCTATATATTTTTAAATGATAATGTAGGCCCAGAAAAGGAGAATAAATAAGTTAGTCTATTTGTATGTCAGCTAATTTTACTGTAAAATGCAGCTGTATCTTAAAGGGACAATCCCAGAGTCTAAAATTCTGACCTAAAGAAACTTGTCCTGATGCCTCCCAGTTGTCACCATCCACTTACAAAAGAGTATAGTTTAGTGAATTCATACTAAATCTTAGCGTCTATTGAAGTAGTCCCTTTACTCCATAGTAAAGTAATCTCAGAATTAGTGTATAAAACGATCACAGGTTGCCATACTGTACAGCCCTATTTGTGACAGTAAGTTTTGGACTTCATTGTTTAAAATGAATCTATTGCTTGCACCACACATATGTTTTTTGCAGCAAGTCAGAAAACCATTACACTCAAAAAACAAAACAAGAAAAAAGAAGACTGCCTCTACTACTGTTCAAAACTTGCATCATTCTGATGCTTCTACAGAGCAAGTGGCAGTCATGCATAGCATCATAGCACTTAACCAGCATTCAGAAATCCGCACAAAATAAAATATGAAATGAACAGAAAACTCTGTTTACTAACGGTTTAGCTTTGCATTGCTCATATGCTTTCTTGCAAGGTAGTAGCAAGTGAGGTCAAAAATTCCTGAAAGGCTACATTTCTTTGAGGATAAAAAGCGCAGGTGGAGCTAATGAATGAATAAGTGAAAGCCGTTGTGAGTACAACTGGAATTTGTGATGAAATTTGACTAAGATCACTGAAACTTCCTGTAAGCACCTTTTCTCCAAGCCCTGCAGCCAAAGCTGGACATGCTCAGAAAGCCAGACTGAAAATTTAAACAAAGACCAGAATCAAAACAAACAATCTCTGGGACTGTCCCTTTAAAGCAACCAGTGTCCTTAATAGTACTGCTTACCTTGACATAATAACAAACGGTAACTGCTTACAAGTAGCATCTTTGGATACAGTCCACTCTAAATATCATTCTTCTAATAAATGAAAATATGTTTGTCCAAATTATTTGGGACAGAAGATGAGTGAAAACACTCCTATACATATATATCACTGGACCTTGTCCTTTAGAACATGTGTAAATGTGTTTATATTAATTGTATAACAGATTCTGGTATTTTGTTTGTTTGTTTGTTTGTTTGTTTGTTTTCGGCTTTTCCCAGTTAGGGGTCACCACAGCGGAACACCGGTCCGCTAAAGATTGGCAGTTGATTTGCTTGCCAGAACCTTCATTCACGCATGTCTCCATGCAGAAGCTGAGAAATGAACTGGACAGCGCACCACCACCGCGGGTATCATTCTGGTATTGTATAATATTAATAAGTGAGGTTACAGAAGGAGACATGGAAGCAGCAGTTTTCTTACAGCAACAGTTATAAGTCTTGATACAACACAACTCAGTATCTCAGTATTCCATAAATAACCAGTCACCCATCATGGCCTTGTTTTAACTTCTGACTCCTTACCCTCAGAATTAAAACATGTCAAATCTGAGGCTGAACTTAAAGAATAAAAGTTTACAGTCCCATTAACAAGTGACAGTTTTGTGGGTAAGTAGCTGCACAGGAAGACCTAAGTGAAAACGTTGCTGTCTTATCAAGGTCACCCAGAGTACCACTTCCACTAAACTGAAGAAGGCTCATAAAAGCTGTACAGGTGGTTACATAAACAGCTCAAAGCTTGACACACACACTTACACCTTATGGCTGCACTTGATTAATTTTTTTGTTTTGTTTTGTTCAGTGCAGGGACAGAACTATAAAAAATGGAATCTGTGGCAAATTTGAGTG
This sequence comes from Protopterus annectens, assembly GCF_019279795.1. NCBI lineage: Eukaryota > Metazoa > Chordata > Ceratodontiformes > Protopteridae > Protopterus > Protopterus annectens. The sequence goes on along the minus strand of NC_056731.1, from coordinate 430,014,869 downwards.
GCCACATGGCAAACAGCACCCAATAAGCATCATGTTTTTGCTGTCTGCATGCTCTGTAAAGGACAAATTTCAACTTCTTTGGGCCCTAATACAAATTAGAATACCAGAAGATACAGGTTCATAGTGTCATAGGTGATTACTAGGCTACTGGCACAAGAGCATTTAAACATTAGCCAATAATACCCATGATATGACAGTATTATATCTTAATTCTCCAGATATGGGATGGAGTCGTATCAGGGTAGTGGGTCTTTGGTTATTGGACTGAGTCATTTTATAGACTGTCTCCATCCATAATGGAAATGGGCAGTAGCCCAGGAGTGAATTTACTGCTCCCCATCCATTTATCCAAATTCCTTTTGAAGAGAATGAGGGATGGGCTTTGGTTAACGAAGATCGGAAGTTTATTCCATAGATGAGGTAGCCTTTGGGATATGAATATGTCTCTCCAGAAAGTTCTGTTAGAGTCACAGATAATGTTCAGGTCCATGGAATGTGTAACCCTTGTAAAATTTTTCTTGCAAATATGTAAGATTTTCATCAACATCAAGAAAACCCACCAAAACTTGTACTTCTTCATAGAAACAAAACATTCTTGACCAAAAAAGCTAAAATCTCCCTATCCCATGCATACATTCTTCCAAGCCTATTCTATGTCTTGTAAATCCTCACTAATATTCAGACCACTCTCCTGTCAAAATTGGAATCCACTTACAATAAAATTGCTAGATTTGCTACACTTGCTACTCTCACCACTGTCTTGCTTTTAAAAGTTAAAACTGGTTAGAATTTCCTCATCAACTACTTCTCCCTCAGCTTCAGATCATATATTCTGTTCTGTACCTGCCCTCCTTTTGCCATGACATTACCTCACTTGTCTCTCTCTATACCTCTTTAAGGTCTCTCCGAAGCTCAGACCAAAACCTCCTCCAAATCTGCAAGCCTAAAAGCAGAATAGGACAAAACCTGTACAGCTATTCCCCTGCCCGATCTTAGAATAAACTTCCTCTGGATATTAGAAATATTAATCACCCACAAAAATTCAAGACTGCTACCAAAAACTTTCAAAACAGTACCTGGATCTGTCACTGTAACTACCTTCCATAACTGTTTCACCTGCTATTCTGCTCCTCCCTTCTCACCTACCCCCTTATTCTTCTTGTTAAGTCTACTCTTTGGTTGCTCATTGAATTTTTTGATACTCCTTGTCTCATGAAATCTACAACTCACACTTATCTGAGATCTACCTAAGTTACAACTCACACTTATCTGAGATCTACCTAAGTTACAACTCACACTTATCTGAGATCTACCTAAGTTACAACTCACACTTATCTGAGATCTACCTAAGTTACAACTCACACTTATCTGAGATCTACCTAAGTTACAACTCACACTTATCTGAGATCTACCTAAGTTACAACTCACACTTATTTGAGATCTACCTAAGTTACAACTCACACTTATCTGAGATCTACCTAAGTTACAACTCACACTTATCTGCGATCTACCTAAGTTACAACTCACACTTATCTGAGATTTACCTAAGTTATTCTTCCCAATAAGTCTACTCTTTGGTTGCACATCAACTTTTTTTGAAATTCACTTGTCTCGTGAAATCGACAACTCACACTTATCTGAGATCTACCTAAGTTGACTCGATACCAATGACTTTTATTCCCCAAAGGATCCTTGAATATGCATTTGACCCTCAATTACAGTGATTGTACTGCTTGATTCATTAGTATAAGTTTGTATACAATCTCTGTGTAAATAATGCACTTCATTATTATGTAATTCATTTTTTTTTATATTTCTATATGTATCTTTGATTTACTATTCTATAAGTTTGTACTACTTGTGTGGAGCTTTTCTCCCTGGGTCTTCACTGAAAAAGGGCTTTGGCTAAGCTAGAGTAACATGGTCAACAAATGTCAAATAAAATAAATAAATAAATTAGGGCTGAATCAGAAAATGTTTGTAGGTCAGGCATAAGTCTCCTCAATAAACTATATGGGACAGAGTAAAGGTACAGGGTCTTTAGTCAGTCTGCATAAGACATGTGTGTTACGCTTTGTATTTTTTTACTGAGAAACTTCTGGTGCCACTCCAATTGGTATAAATCCCTGGTTAAGTACATGTAGAAGAAAGCATTGTACTAGATCATGGGCTTGATGAGGGCCGAGTACAATGGCACTGTGATTTCCTTTGAACTTGATGCCATGTCTTTACTTATAAGTTGAGCCACACAGAAGGATTTCCTCACTACTGTAGCTACCTGGGGGGTCAAAGTTTAGGTTGCTATCTATCTATGTTCCTATGTCCCTCAATACTGGGTCTACTTTTAGAGGTGTGTTATCAATTTTAGAATTTGCAGGAATCTCCAATTTACTAAAGGATATGATTATGCACTTTTTAGCATTTAATCTCAGGTCACTGCACCAAAACTGGCATTTTCAGAATGAAATGTTCATTCCTGTTTTATTCAAGTATCTAATTAACATGTAGTGCTAGTTGAAAGAAGAGACTTCTCTTTTATTTAGGTAATTGTTCATTTGTCTGTTTTTATAATGTTTGCCCTTTTTAATTCCCTAAGGCAACACAATGGAGACAACAAATCAACAGGTTTTCCTGACCATTACATTTCTGGCTTCTTTCTATTTAAATAAATTTCCTCTTACATGACATTATAGGCACAAATTTTACAGGTATTGCAGCTGCACTTGGTATTGGATAGCCTCCCCAGGTTTGTAAGACACCTTCAACAGAGTAATTGATGGAAATCATAATTCTACACACACATACACGCAGACACACACACACACACACACACACACACACACACACACACACACACACACACACACACACACACACACACACACGCACACACACACACACACACACACACACACACACACACACACACACACACACACACACACACACTCTCTCTCTCTCTCTCTCTCTCTCTCTAGCACGAATTCACAACAGACAAGAAAACTTATCATTCTACAGTGATGTGCAGTCTTACCTGCAGCTCTTTTGATTACTATAAGTACACAGGTGCACCTCATATACATCAAATGATGTGCTGGGTAATGTAAACACTTCCTCAGGTACTGGAGCACCTTTGAAGAAAAGAAAGCAACATCTGTCAAATCATTTCAAAGCATCGGTTCCACCTCCTTTTTGCCTCACACTTCTGACCAAAGAGGCAGCACCATCCCACCACCCACCAGCAAACACTACTTGCACTACCAGACCAGCATTTGTTTTCTCTTTATATGTGTGAACAGGAAGCAGAACAGCTTTAATGGGTGAATCTCATTCTTTTGAAGTGTGGCTGGCAGCTAAGTTCCTGATCCCCTGGAGAGATAACACAAAACAAATTATAAACACTGTTGTGTGTTAATCCTTGTTTACTACAAGTGGTATTAGCAGCAGTCCTTTGTAAGCATAGATATGGCATATTTTTGTGTGCGTATATGTGTGTGTGTGTGTGTACATGTGCAAGTGTCTGTGTGTGGGAGAGGGAGGACATAACAGCTGTAATAATAGAGTTGAAACCTCCTTAAATTTCACTACCGATTTCACAGGAAAGGAATGCTCCCTTTGTATCTCCTGAAAGTGCTCTGTTTTCTCTCAGAGGCCTAGGTTGAGAGCTGATACAAAGCACCACCCTCTGACTTTATTTGAATGCTTTCTCCCTCACGGTTACAAAAGATGAACCTAATGGAATGCAGTTCAAAAGGGAGTCAAATAGGGATTAAGTGGTTATAGTCAGGTCTGTCACACTAAGACCTAGTTTTCAGTGGCAAAAGTCTAAATCTAAAACATTCTTAGAAAAAACTCTGCTAAGTGTACATCTCATGAAAAAGGACTGCAGCAACAGTGCAGACATGTCTGTTCAGTTGCTGTATACCATTACTATGCAACCTTCCTACCATCCTAGGATTCAAACTAACGTGTATACCACACTATATCTGATAATGATTTATGTTAAGTATTAATTTATTTATCTATATTTGAAGAATGGGAATGTCAAATTAGGCAGTGGCATTTCTAGCAGTGACCAAGAAAGATCTGCATGAACAATTGTTTGATAAACTTAAATAAAATATATATCAACTAATAAAATTCTTTATTCATTACATAATCATTTGCATAAGAAGAAGGGAAAAAGAATAAGCACAAACAAAACTATAGAGAGATCAAGACCAGGGAGTCAGGTCAGTGAATATTTTCACACAAAGTGGGATCACAAATGAAAATAAATGTAGAAAGAAACACAGTAATAAGATGAACAACAGATAAAAAGGTTAAAAAAAATCACAGTAACTGGTCATGTAAACCACTGCATTTTGTATTACTATCAAATAACAGGTACAGATGTCATAAATGGAGTAAATTGTAAATTTAAAAATCCTAATTAAAATGTAAATCCTCGGCTAAAGAATTTTTAATAAGCTCCACGATGACGTTCCAACTAGTATGGAGATAATCACTGAAATGTTTTTGGAATGCACACTTTGATAAAATTTATGACAATGAAAGTAAAACTCTGCTACACAGCTTACCAGTATGGACAGAGAAGCATGAGTTGTCAAAATATTTTTGGATTGAGTATGGATAATAAAGCCTAAGACGCAAACTAAGCTTACAGTGTAGCTTGCACCATTCCAGAATATCAAGAGAAGTAAATGTCAAGTGTAATAAATGCAATTATTTACTGATTTCTGTTTGATGTCCAGGAAACTCAGCCAAACAGAGTCCATTTTCAGGGAAATCCAATGGTGAAAACCTCCAGCACTGGTAAACTGCAATTATCATGCAGAAATAAGAATAACATAATTAAATTACACAATGTACAAAATTCTGAACCACCGCCACTGACATTCAAAGATCTTTAAAGATCACTCACAGAATAAGTAATCAATAATGCCTGAAAGGGTGGCTATTATACAGATGTGATGGGCCACCATGGTTTGTGAGGCCCAGTTTTGTAGGCAGAGGACTTCTCCACCCTGGGAAAGTCTATAATTTCTTAATAACACTCAGAAAGAATTTATTATGCACAGATATTTGTAACATTATTGCTTTAGTATATACAAAATTGTTTTGTAGTTATAGGAAGAAGGATTTATTTTTATTTTGCTACATTTTGGAGAACAACCTAGTCTATAATATGTAAATAGTTAAAAAGCAAAAGTGTTTGTTTTACTAGCTAGAACCTTATTTTTATTTATTCATTTAATTATTTGTTCACTTACTTAACAGAAAACCTGCTGCCGATTATGCAGTTAGGCAGAGCATGCTGCAAAAACTGTACAGGACGAGACACTGCACTTAGCATCCCTTTGCTGGAAGCAGATCTCAGATGAGGTTGGCACCATCTAAGGTAAATTGCATATTCATAGTAAATGACAGCTACAGCTTTTATTCAGAGATGTCCCTTCACACCTGATACCAATATTTCTGAATGCGGGTAAAACTGAGCTAACTTAATAGAAAAGTTTCTTAAAAAAGTTTTTAATTAGATGTGTTTTATTATTATCAAAAGGAAATGGCAATAACATGGGATGTGAAATGGAACAACTGAATTATTGTGCTCAGTGCTTTGAGGCATAATTGAAATATGTCCCAAAATCATTTTAAATCACTGTTGCTGAACACTGTTCTACTGCCGAATTCTGGGTTTGTGCTGTGATTTTACAACTCAGTGAACTGGGATTTTACAAGTAAGCGACTAACAGCTAGAAACTGCATGTTTGGTTTGAACTCAAAATGATTCCATCAGAAGTACTTAAAAATGACATGGCAAGAATTAGATTTTGCTGGTCTGTTTATAATTAATGTAGTTTGCAGTCTGACTGTCTACAGTACTCACTATACTTCCATGTAAACAGATTGTGTTCCTACTTGTAGTGTTTTTTTAACCAGCTATTATGCTTTTAGTTGAACTTCCCATTAATGTAACATAACATTGTCATACTTCTCATCTTCTCTGCTCAAGAAGTCCGGAAAAATCCAAAAATACAAAGGGGGAACAAAGGTTTAAAATCAGTGACAATTTTTAAATATTGCTCTAATTAACTTAAAAAGTTAATCGAACAAGATTTTGCATCCACATGCAAAAGTAAGTATTAAAAAGTAATGACTGACAATACTGACTAACCATAAATCCTTAGGGCTACACTAGAAAATCAAAAAAAAAAGCAAAAAAAAAAAAAAAGAAATGAGGGTCAGGGCAAAAACATGACACAAAATTAGGTATCTTCTACCAATGTAGGGGCATCTGAGAGGCATGTTTTGTCTAGATGCAGATATCTCGTTTTTAATGTGTAGGTATTATATTAGTGCTAGTTACAAAATGCTGTCATTACAGTTTATAAGAGCTTAAAAAGAACCAATGACCTTCTTTGATGAAATGGGTGACAACTATTAAAATGATGGTATGAATTAGAAAAAGTATCCTTTCTATGCAGTAACTTCTTCTCAAGAAGGATATCCAGATAATTCATTCTATTAGCTTCAATTTAACAAGCAAACTTTAAAAATGTGGTGGAATTCTGCCAATGGATATAAAAAGTGCCTCATTATTCAATGGTGCCTTCTGTATACTCATGTATGTGGTGCTTCTCATGACTCAAAAGATTTGGGTCAGACACTGCCATGTTACCTGGGCCTGCACTTGTGGTCGTACCCTACGTTACCTCTACCTGTGACTTCTGTCCCCTATGTCCTCCTGCTCCTCCTCAGATACCTGTCAGATGTCCTCTTTAAACATATTTGGTTTGTGGGGTAGTTCACCCACACCTGCAGCTGGAAGACTGCCATGTGTTCTGATTAGCATGTTGTGCAGCATAGTACACACCATTACATCTTTGCTGCCTTTTCAGGTGTGTATTGTAGTGCATGCCCAATGTGTCCAGATATCTGAACCTAGCTTTAAACTTACCAGACACATGCTCTGTGGTGTTTCTGGTAGTTGTATGTACCTATTTTAGGCCTCCTATGTAGGGTTGGATGGCTAACGGTATGGGTTTCTTAGCCACGGCTAAAGTGGATAACCACAATCACCTGTTGTGGGAATAAAAACACTTTTGGTCAGAACAGATATTGTTGTGAGGCATATCTTTAACTTGCATCCTAGTTGTGTTCCTGTACTTACCTAGTAGCAGTCTCTCAGATATTTGACCTTGCTGGAATGCAGTCCTCTGTCCACTTTTCCTTCAAATGGCAGCATCATGGACACTTCCAGGGTGTGTTGCCATGTTGTTTGTTATGCTGCCAACTGCTGCACACACAACTTAGGCGTTGATGGATGGCCAGCACTTTCTGTTTACGTACTGGTCTACATCAAGATACATTGGTGTCTTGATATGTGTGTGCAAGGTTTACTATCAAAATCGTGAACAGCAGAATAAAACCTGGTCATTCGAGCGAATCATATCTCTGAAAATCAGCAGAGGAACACAGGTACTATATCGAATATAATGCTAAATTTGAAGAATCAACATTGTTCGACATATGCCTTCCCCTGCAGATTAATCAACACCACAGGAAGTTGAACTTGTAAGCAGTACATATGTACTGTACAACACAGAAATGCCCACCGTCCACACCCCCTACAAATAATATATTCCAAGTCCAAGATCGCACTACAGTGGTAAAAGAGGTAATTTCCTGATCCCCACTGTACCACAATCTGTATTCATACTGCCGATGACAGGTGTGCAAATGCACTGTGGCATTCGCGAAACTGCACCTCATACTAGTGCAGGTTAGATGAATCGGGAATCATCCAACTGTTGTTCGACATTTCCATTTTCGTCTAACTTGTACTCATACCTCTGAACCTCTTAGAGCAAAAAATCTGGACAAAGCCTAAAATGAAGGGGGGACAAATAGGGACAGATTTTAAATATTGCTCTTACAAACTTAGAAAGTTGATAGAATAACAGGTTTTGCATTAGCATGAATTTTCCGAAGGATGGGGAGTCTTAAACTCAAATATTTGTCATTATTTCATGACTCCAGTCCTCAGATATTTGTCATTATTTCATGACTCCAGTCCTCAGATATTTGCCAGGCAGGGATAGATATTAGAAGAAAAACACCGAAAGTATGAGGCAGAAATCTGGACATTCTGCAAGAGAGGTATGCCTATATTCATCATTTTTAAATTAAACCATGTGCAATCTACCGAACCAAGTACATAAGAGAAGGTTACAATGTTATTGAACTGGTGCATTACAGTCCTCTACTTCACGAAGGTGGATGGAAAGTTTATGTATTAATCCACCTTGCTGCACATCGCTTCCAGGAATTTTGCCAGGATACGACTGGCAGCTGCCTGTGATACTCTCACAGCATCCCCCATGTGTCTCTGGAATGTCCCAGATGCAAGTGCACCCAGGCTGAGACACACTTTGGTTTCAAGGGGGGTTGGGAGTGGAATTTCCTTGCAGGGTCTATACAACCATGTGTGGGGCACACATGTTTCAGAGAGACGGCACCAGTTGTATGTGTAGACAATATCTGTCGATTAATTACTGGTCTGAAGACTGGTTTAGTTTTAGCCTTGCTCTGACTCTAGGTGGTTGCCTTCTAGAACACACAGCCACAGTATCATTTATGGCTTGTATCACTTCAGCCTGTTGCAGTATATTAACAGAAGGTTGCATTTTTATATATTTTTTTTTATGTTTTGCTATGGATTTCTCCATAACCCACAGTATTCGCTTGAATTCCTTAGGGTCTGTAAAGCATATTCCGAAGTTTTCAGAAACGGAGTTGGCATGGCTGTTTGTCACATTTGAGTTGCTTTTTGTTTGAGCAGGTTATGTTTTGGAATCAAAACAGCATGTGCAGAATCCCTGCTTATCCTATGCTGAATAATTAAGTAATCAGTCTGCCTTTAGCACGCCTTTTGAAAAAGACGCAGGTGTGCTGAAGTCTTCCTTTGGAGTGCTGCCCTGTCCATAAATATCTTCCATGAGCTTTATGGAATCCAGACCTATATATTAAATTAAATTCACGAAGAGTAAAAGCAAAACTCAAGTGCCGTTTTACACTAGGAATATAGTAGATTGACATCATGAAGATAAACCTTCTCATTTAAGAGCTTTTTGTCTCTGTGATTTGTAAACAGCTTTGTAACACTACACTCCTTTGGAATTCTGAACTACTTTGGGATGAAAACCATCTTCTTCTTCTTTTTTCGGCTTTTCCCAGTTAGGGGTCGCCACAGCGGAACTCTGGTCCACTAATGATTGGCAGTCAATTTTTATGGTGCCGAGGTGCCAGCCCGATGCCCAACCTTCAACGACGGCACGCCCATTCACGCATGTCTTTCGAAAGCCACTCAACCGTGGGGAGGACATGCAGACTCCACACAGAAGACGCTCCTACTACTGGCAATTAAATTATATGCAGAAAGGCACCAAGCCCATTTACTTAAAACTGTGTAAGAAGAACATGCTTCCTGATGTTTTGTGGCATTGCATTCCTTCTGGTGCCTAAAATCCACCAAAACAAACCAAAATTAACTATAAAACACAGAGGAACTGGTGGACTCCAAAAGAAATGTTTTTAAAAACACATTCATTAAAAAACTTCAATGTGTAAAGTAAATAAAATCAGACAAGTGTTTTCGTCTCTCAAGAGTCACCATAAACATAGGAAAAGAGTTTATCAGATAGTTTACATTTAAAATTACCAAGCTTAAATGCCTCTCAGCCCACATGATCAAATCATGTAACCAAGCTTTCATCTCAGCTTTTTTAGCTAGTAGAAGAAGTTAAAAGCTTCATTCATACTCTTAAACATTTCATTTGAATTGCTACACATATTCTAAATAGTCTAAAATGCCTTCTTAACTGCTACATCTCATACTACTGGAAACAGAATCTAAAACATAATGCAAAACTCTTTTAAAACCTGCTCATTCCAAAGAATGTTTACACAGGGCATTTAAAACATTGAAACATTTTATCATGCATAAATACTCATATATTATGTCTCTCGATCTATGGATTGTTTTTTCTAATATTAAATGATTCATAAACAGAACAAATAGCAATGCAGACAACAAAAGTAATTCCTACAATTTTAAGTACCATTCCTGTGCTCAAATGTATTTTGGCAGAAGAACGGTTGTTTTCCAAACTACTTGTTAAAAATAAAAATAATGCTAACAAGAGAGATGTAATCAGGCAGAACTATTGAAACACAACAAATGTGGAAGGGTAAATGACAAGTGCAGTTCTCAGAAATGCAGAAGGAGGTTAACTAAATAATACAGAAATGCAGAGGAAAGGATGATTACTTTACAACTTAGAGGATCACCATCATTATAACTGAAAAGTAACCATTTTTTTTACATATTATATATATATGTGTGTGTGTGTGTGTGTGTGTGTGTGTGTATACATATGTGCCAACCTCAGGGCCAGGAACCTCAATCCTCCAGATGCAGCTATCTGCATAAACCACAGTCAAGCACAATTTCCCTTAAGAGCACATGAGGAACAAACACAGTCCAGGGCTGGTTTCTCCCTCTTTTGCCAGATCCTCAATAAGATTCCCCACTGGCTCAGTTACAGAATTGAGATCTCAGCTGAGTGTCCAAGCCAAGACCATCAGCACCCTTTCTGTCCAACCAGTGCTTCATGTCTCTGCCCAAATAGCTGACATACACACTCTTGTGGATTTGATTTACACACACACACACACACACACACACACACACACACACACACACACACACACACACACACACACACACACACACCTGGGAAAGACTGGCACAGGTATACTAGCTATGCCCCCTTCTGCCTAGACTGTAAGGTAGTTACCACTGCTACCAGACACTCCTGCCAGCTACCTTAAGGCCCTTACAAGGGTACCCAATACACTGAGTGAAATTAATATTAATTTACAAATGGTAATTTGACCAACAGCCAGGCTATTAGGAGTGGCCCACACAGTGTCACCAAAAAAATATGCAAATACTCTCAAAACTTATAAAGATCAGCCACAATGAAAGGGTTAAATACATTTAATAATAAATAATAAAAAACAATAAAATACTAAGTATATATTCACAGTGATAGCACAGATCAAATCACAGGAAATATTTAAAATAACATTGAAGGACAGGCTCAGAAAAATAAAGAAAAACAATATCTAAACTAAACTTTACTATATTCCTGACTGAATCTAAGAGAATTACACTATTCCCTACTTACTTAATACAGAAATGCAGATGCTGTGGTGAATGGTCCCTCTTGTTGTCAGGCCCAACACCGAATACATAATGCTCAGTCTCACTAAGAGACTTCTCAAAATAATACCTAAAATATTACTTCTGGGATAGCTTGCAGAATGACATCACTTCTGGTCACCTGACTTCTAGTTCTCATGCAAACCCCCATTGCTGGAAGCTTGCAGGACTTACCACCTACCTGTAAAAATATGCACACAAGGGCTTATTCTCAGATCTGTGGCAGGTGCTGGAAGTCATAAAACAATTTCATACCTCCATGCTTCCAGAGTAGTAATTAGTTCACCCCAAAGACAATGCAGAAAGCTTCTTAGTACAGACTTTGTGTCTCTGGCTGCATTGAAACCTGTGAGACAGCATTTTATGTCCTACCCCGTAAAGTAATTTAATTTTAGATTGATTTTAAAGTTTGCTGGACTAAGGTAACTTCATGTCTGCCAGTTTCCTCTGTTAAAACATATACATTTAAACAGTTACAATAGTGCATGCACATTTCTGTTCTTTCCAGTAGGGCACACTGTGGATACAATGCAAACGCAAACACTTCTTAAATACCTTTTCAACACAAACATCTGTACAAATCAGTTTGATATATACATGACATATAGTTCTAATACAGTTGTAACACAAGCATCTTGTATAAATCAGCTTGATATTCACAAATGACATATAGTTATTTACAAAATTCCAGCTAGCTGTACTGGCAGTACTTCCTATTGTCATTTTATAGCGATATATATATATATATATATATATATATATATATATATATATATATATATATATATATATACAGACATACAAAAATGCACACACACACACACACACACATATATATATATATATATATATATATATATATATATATATATATATATATATACATATATCAATCAAAGAATCAAAAGGCCACATAGACAAACCATTTAGTAGAAACTGCAAGAAAAACTCAGCCAAACTATAGTTTTCACTGTGTGATACCTTAAACCTCCTACTGTAATGGAGGCCCATGGGATATATGTAAATGACTCCTTAAAAACATCAAGTGTTTGAGCTGCATGGACATGCATGTTTCTGTCTTTTTATTGACCTCGTCATCACAGCATAAGTGCATAGTTTGGCTGTACTTTAGAAATAATACATTTGGTTGCTCATTGGGATATTTGGCAGGCCCCTTAATCTTTATGGACATCAGCTGAGTTTAAAGACCTGTGCTTTAAAGGTATAGCCAAGTTATTGACTTATGCTGTACTAATGATGTCATTAAAAAGGCTGAAAGATGTGTGCCCTCAGTTAGTGGGGTTTGGCTTTGTTAGCCTAAATGCAGCTATAAAGACTAAAAAAGTGAAAAAGTCATGGACATTCAAAAGCCTGTAGCTGACATTTGATGACCTCATGGGGTCATTTGCATATATCCCACGTGCCTCAGTTACAGGAGGTTTAAGGTATCCCACAGTGAATACTCTACCTTGGCTGGGTTTTTGTTTTTGTTGTAGTTTATCTACCTATGTCTATATAGCTAGAGAGATAGATGCATATGCAGACACACATACTCACATGCACGCAGAGAGACACACACACACACACACACACACACACACACACACACACACACACACACACACACACACACACACACACACTTTCACACATCTACTGTCTACAGATATATCTGGCTCTATCTATATATACATACATGTGTGTATATATATATATATATATATATATATATATATATATATATATATATATATATATATACATATATAAAGAGATAGATATAGATATATGTGCGTGTGTGTGCCTTGTCCCTTTTCAGTCTCTACTTCCACTAGTTTCTTGTTATTTAAGCCTCAGAACCACTCTGGCATTGCACAGTAAAACAGTTTTGAAATTGCTCAACAGATTTCTGGTGACAGCAGGACAGACAGGGCAATAGTAAGCTGTAGTGCAAAAAGACTGAAAAAAGAAATGTGCATTCCAGAGATTTGATATGTGTATGATCGAAGTAAGCAGGAAGGACTACACAAACATGATAATTAATATATTATAAGAGCCTGGAAAACAGATTTGTAAAGAAAGTATCACAAGACATCATCCACACAAAACATTGTTGCACACAGGAAGTGCAATACTGCAGAAAGCTTACATTACGAGTGGATGAAAGCAAATGCGCATAGGATCAAAATCCAGAACTGCATTCACTGAAAATAACTTGCACCCCTGATGTGAGGGGCAGGGCTCCCACAAATCCAGAACTTATATATACCAACTCCGAAGTCATACAACTTGCCAATTGTGATTTCCTACGGAGGAAGCCCAATCGTTGACCAACTGAGGCTAATGCAGTCTAAGCTTGAGAAGTCAAGCTTCACACACTAGTAGGATAGTCATACAGAAATACCACCCAAGGAGAGAAGCAGCCAAGTCATGATTTACAGTTGGCAGGGTGGGGATTGTTTTGTAGGATGGAATCCAGAAGGAAGAAGTGTTATGTTTATGGTGTAGATGTCCTGTACAACCTTGGTGTTTTATGAAAGGACCAAGAAAAGAGTTTGTCTTACCCAGAAATCTTCGGCAAGTGTTTTTCATTTGTCTACTCTAGCTCTAGGTAATTTTTTTAATCAACAGTCTGTTCAACCATTAACAATCTCAGAGCAATTCATTACCCATTTTCTCAGAAAGGTAAATCGAATATTTCTGTGCCAGTACCTTTCTCTGCTCTTATATAATACACTTCATCCACTCCATAATAACTTATGTAATGCAATTCAGAAGTGCATGGGAACTGGAGATACATTCTATATGTCTATCTGTCTATCTACCTATCCATTAACTTGTTTGATTGGCCATTTTCAGCCACGACCTGGGACAGTTAGGCATTCACAAATTTCAACAGATAGTTACAGTTTTTTGTTATTTGTAGAATTCAGGTAGTGTGACAGTAATAACAATGGGTGACGTGGAAGATAGACTTAAATACAAATGACAATGATAGTTTACAATTTAAAGAGACCAACATATAGGTTTATAGAAAGAAGAATTGGAAGACATTAAAGGAGAAATAGAAAGCAGCATTTGCATATCCACAACATATACCAAACAACTGTGCCAAAGCATTTTATTAATTACATGCATTTAGCTGTGCATATATGACCTAATTGCTATAGGCCTGATATAGCCAATGTAAAATCATTTGCATCTGTATTCATTACTAAGAAACTGAAGTAGCTCCTTTTTGAATGTGCTTAACTCCTGTTGTTTTCAGATGCTTTGAAGTAATGAGTTTCACATTGCAGGTATAAATATTTAAAAGGCATTTCACCTATTGTCTTGTTGAAACAGGGGCTTGACAAATAGATGACATTGTTTTTAGAGGAGTATAGAAATAGTCTGTCTGCATGCACAGCAGTATACGCAAGAGGTGGGCTGCACAAGCTGTGAATTAGATTGAATATAAGACAGTTGTGAGGGAGTGTGGCCCTAGCAGTTACTAACAGCCATTTGGATTTTTCTACAGAGATACAATGATGTTCTCTAGGATCACCCAAGGTTGTGAATCAGCAGATCTTGCTTGCAATTATTTGCAGAATCCAGCAGTATTTTAATGCTACAGCTTCCCTAGATTCTCTTTAGAGTAAGTGAGAGCATTTGTTTACTAACCTCAGCTGACTGAGTGCCTCATATGCAATGTTTTGCATTTGCGTATGTGGAGCAAACTTGAGTTGTTTGTCAAAAAAAATATATAAGTACCGTTTTTCTGTGACTTTAGTCAGTGGGGTTGCCTTGAGGGTCAGTAATATTTAATGTGGGATTGGATTTAGGTTTCTGGTATAACAGTCGTTTTTTTTTTTTTTTTTTTTTTTTTTTACAGTTTAATACAAGCTTCATTCCCTCTTTTTATTGTTAAAAATTTTGGTTTGATAAAAAGTGTTTGAAAAAAAGAAAAAGCTGTTGGACGTGTTGTAGCTTTTCTTTTAATTTGTTGTGTGAGTTATCGAAATGTAAGGGTTGCTTATCAAACGGTAGGTTGTTAATGAATATGGAAAAGAGTACTAGACACAGGAATTGAGCCTTGAGGTACTCCCTCTGATTGT
The DNA here is from genome assembly GCF_019279795.1 of Protopterus annectens. Taxonomy (NCBI): domain Eukaryota; kingdom Metazoa; phylum Chordata; order Ceratodontiformes; family Protopteridae; genus Protopterus; species Protopterus annectens. The sequence goes on along the minus strand of NC_056731.1, from coordinate 429,999,482 downwards.
TGAATACATTAGGACCATGTGAAACAGCAACAATTCGATTAGTTAGGTATAAAGTGACTTGACATAGTGTACTGTCACCTACACCAAAGCTGGACAGTGTTTCTACTAGAAAGTTCTGACTGACATATTCAAAAGCCCACCTTAGGTCAATGAAAGACACATCCATGAGCTGACCTTTTTCCATAGCCACAAATATGAAGTTAGTTAGAGGGAATGTTGCTGTTTATGTGCTATATTTATTATGAAAGTCATGCTATCTGTTAGTTAAGAGCTGGATATACAAATGGCTTTCCATTATCTTAGCTACAGGACAAAGAATTTAGATTGGCCTATAGTCGGGGGGGGGTGACATTTGTGAACTGGGACTACACAATAGTGTGTTTCCAGGAGATCTCAGTTCATACAGCTGCAGCAGTTACGTTGATCTTATCCCTGGTTGTGGTTGCATCTGGAATCTCCCTTTGATAGAGTTTTAAGCATCTCAGTGGTCATTGCACAGTGGTCACAACATATCATCACTTATTGTACACAAGGCAGAGAAAGATATGCTGAACACATTACCAGCTGAGTACAGGACACACACACGCACACACGCACACACACACACACACACACACACACACGCACGCACACACACACACACACACACACACACGTGCACACACACGCGCGCGCGAGCGCACACACACGCACGCACACACACACACACACACACGCACACACGCACACAGACATGCGCGCGCGCACACAAACACACACTCAATCACTTGTGCACATGGTTTGTAGTATCTGTAATTCACCTATGGCACAGGTGGTCTAAAAAGCAGATATTTTCACATGCATTAGTTTGGGATTAAATTAATTTCTATCTCAAACCAAGGATCAAAGAATCATAAGTAAACATGGCAAACATGGAGATGAGGTAGCAAAACTCTTTTCCTTTAAACTTAAGATAAGCTAGTACATTTCCCGAATTACATACTGTCTCCATTCTCATGTCCCCTTTCAGTCCCAAAACCACATCCAGGGAAGTTGTTTATTATCATCACCATTATCACTATTAGAGTAATTTTGAAATGTTAGCATTCATAATTCATTTTAATTCTCCTAAAAAGAGTGGGGTCAAACTCTCTATATTGCTGCAATGGCTTCCTTTTCTGTCAAGAGGACCACTGTGCAATGCCATTCTGTATCCTGTTCATCCCTTCATTTACCATTTTCTGATCAAAAAAGGTGCAGGAAAAGCTTCACTTGTACCAATAATAGCCGGATTTTCACAGGTTCTAGCTAAGCCTTCAATCAGACAAGAAAGGGAGGGTCCCAAAGATTTTTGCTGCCCCCCCCAAACTTCCTAATCTCAAAAAAAAAAAAAAAAAAAAAAAAAAATGGACAACCTGAGGACGTATCATGATCAACACTGCAGAAATATGGAAGCTCCTGGGCAAACACATGCATCCATGAATCCTGATCCTCCTAGGCTCTGTCTCACATGTCAGAGGCAGACAAATATTTCCCCTATTTTTAGAATCTGAACATTGGCCCAATTTCTAATAGTGCATCACATATTTTAAGAGTGATCAGAATGTTGCACACTCTAATTAAAAAGCGCTTACTCCCGCCTTGGCTGTGCCTGGCCTCTAAGAAACATTTAGCTCTGAAGATGTTTCTGAAACAACATCATTTCTAGTAACACTGAAGATAGTGTCCCTGGTGCATCCTATATTTTCCTGATTTTGTTAAAATCTTACTCCTTTTTCAATCGACATAAGTTGCTCCTGATACATAGGTCTTGTGGTCTACATTTCTCCACCTCCCTGGGAAGTCCCAGCCTTAACCCCTACCTGTATTGCCAATAACCCGTCTTGCTGGAGGCAAGATCTTTAATCAAATGCATCATTTCTGCCTAAATAAAAAAAACTTGGTATATTCCTGATGATGGCTGTCATGGTGGCGTGGTGGGAAGGATGGTAGCTGTCATGGTGGCAAGGTGGAAACTATGGTGGCTGTCATGGTGGCATGGTGGGAAGGATGGTGGCTGTCATTGTGCCAAGGCGGGAACGATGTTGGCTGTCAAGGTGGCATGGTGGGAAGGATGGTGGCTGTCACGGTGGCAAGGTAGGAAGGATGGTGGCTGTCATGTGGGTTTTTACCCAAACTGAAGAATGCAACAGATTTTACCTCAATAAGAAATCAAGCCTTCTATCAAATACAACAAAGAAGGCAGTACAATTAGACTAAAAAATTACAAAAGTATTGCTTGTTCCATGGTCACATGCAATCACTTACATCAGAAAGTAAAAAGGAAAATGTATCCCACATGGAGGATGTTGGGAGTGTCCCCCTCCCCCCCCGCACTATCATACTTTGTCAGTTGTTTTCTCCAACTCTTCATGCTATACAAAATTGCATCCAATGGTAGACAATTTAAAGTATGACCCTGTTTTCATTTCAGTGAATGGGTAGTTAAACTTTATTGCTGTCCACATGTATGGTTTAAAAAAGTGCCTTAAGGTATTTTTCTAATAAAATCTACAGGGAAAGACAGAACACAGGACTCTCATACTGATTCTGCTTTAAGTTTAGATCTTCCAAAGGATGAACTATTAAACATGTTTTAAGAAATAATCCAGATGGATTCCTTCTTAATTTTTATTTTAGCATATCGGAATGACAGCTTTCCCTTGATTAGAGTCTCAGAGAATTTAAGTATTTATGATATACACAGATAGATAATGTCAGAACATTGGATCCATAACGAGTAAAGTTTTGACATTTTATTCAGTGACTATGAAGGGCATAGTATTAATTTTGCCTATTCCTCACTAAAAAGCTTCATTAAATAGTCAAATATTTGATTCCTTTGTTATTCAGCTGTACATTATGTGACTGGCAAAGTCATTTAACCAATTAGTGTTCACAGGTGCTCCATTTAAATGTCATTGGTACCTAGTGGGTCTCTCAAGTTAAAAAAACATGGTATCATTGAAGTGATGCTTCTGATGCACAGCTCTCTTAGTGAAGTAAAGTATCTGCTGAAGCAGGTATTTGTGATGTGACACCTGTGGTTAATGTGTCAGTAAATGACTCTGAGGTAGCAGGAGAACCAAATGTCACAGCAATTGGAATTATACACATATGGTTCTGGTAAGTGATGGAATATATTACAGGGGTTCTGGTAGTGTCACTTACACTCATTACTATACTAAAATTTAAAATCAGTTGTTAATTGTATTTAAAACTCACATCAAGATTTTTTAAAGGAAATAGATGTTAATAGTCTGGGTCAAGGATACTGTGGTCCAACTTATTTTGTTTTTTTCAGATATCTGCATCATTAGTAAAAAAAAATCACTGGAACTAAATCAGAGGTCCTGATTAGCAATACTATTATAAAAGGATTACTCTTGCTTTATCTGCATAAGTAGGTTAAAATGTGGCGCTAAAAAGTGACAGATGCTTCGATTATAACAAGAAAAGCATTACTACACAGTTTACTGCTATCTCAGTGCAAATTTAAAAAGGTCAAAAGCACACAGCTTTATGTAAGCCAGCATCTAATCCAGATCAGAACACAAAAGCAGATAATTTATTAAACAAAGACAGATAAATGGGATAAAATATGTGAAAGGAGTTTAACAGATACATCCTCTCATGAAACTGCTTATTAAGAGGAAACATAAAATACAATAAAATACTCATTTAAATAACCACAAAGTGCCTGTCGCTAAACTAGACTTTATCTAAAAAAAATGTGTTCACCCTGATGTTAGAGCCACATAAGATTGAATAAATATAGCACACTACTGCCTCACTTAAATAACTACCACTCCTGCTAACAATTTATACATATTCTGAACGAGAAGCAACACTTTTATTTTATTATGATACATCCATATTATCATTTCAGTTGAGCAAATACCATGCTGACCACGCTTTTCTGCAATCTGTCATATTTGAGAAAATACTACTATCCATACACATGGCACAAGGTTCATTAATTAAAACATGCTGTTACTTGTACATAATATTATCAAAATGATATGTGCACAACAAATCAAAATGTGTTTGTACATATATGTAAAGAAGTAAAACCTACACTATGTTTTTAATCCAGTGACATGACAAATTTTCAGGTAATGCCTTTTCAACAAAGGCTAAGATTCAAAAAGTTGCTACAAACTCTGTAGGTCTGGTATACACATGAAAATCTAGTTCATCTCTTCAAGCCTACTGTGCACTGTGTAAGCGACTGACAATAGGGTAATGATTACACATAAGACACAATCATAAACAGCAGGTCTGCTCACTGGCCTAAGCTGCTGTTGAGTGTTAGTGAAACACGTGAGGGGAAGAGCACAGTACAGACCTCCTGTGAGATGTAAAGGCAAGAGCAAAAATAAAGAGTAAAAGTTGTGTCTTGGGTTTAAAATGTATTTGGTTGCTATAACCCCAGTATTAATATGTTCTACTTTCCATGTACAGAGGTGAGCACTCCTGACTCATAGTGCTTGGTTCCCCGGTTTCACTGGGTGAACCAGGTGGGCACTCCTGACTCATAGTGCTTGGTTCCCCAGTTTCATGTAGTACGTAACACAGTGGTGCAGAGGTGAGCACTCCTGACTCATAGTACTTGGCTCCCGAGTTTCACATGGCAAGTAACACAGTGGTGCAGAGGTGAGCACTCCTGACTCATACTACTTGGCTCCTAAGTTTCACATGGTAGGTAACACAGTGGTGCAGAGGTGAGACCTCCTGACTCATAGTGCTTGGTTCCCCAGTTTCACTGGGTGAACCAGGTGGGGCACTCCTGACTCATAGTGCTTGGTTCCCCAGTTTCACGTAGTAGGTAACACAGTGGTGCACAGGTGAGCACCCCTGACTCATAGTACTTGGCTCCCGAGTTTCACATGGTAGGTAACACAGTGGTGCAGAGGTGAGCATGGCTGACTCATAGTGCTTGGTTCCCCAGTTTCACATTGTAGGTAACACAGTGGTGCAGAGCTGAGCACTTCTGACTCATAGTACTTGGTTCCCCAGTTTCATTCTTGGCAGTGGTATATTTTGTGCAGAGTTTGGATGTCCTTTCTTTGTGCATATGGATTTCAACTGGGTGCTTCAGTTTTCTCCCACATCTCAAAGACGTGATGTGTTGAATTTGCTTGTCTTCCAATTTCCCCATATGGTATACATGCTGTGAGTATTTGGGGTAACAATACCTTTGTCACAGAGACATGTCTAAAGTTTCTCCATTTTCCAGGATCAGGTCCTGAAATTAAAAGTTGAAATGATTACAGAGGCTATGGACAATGGCCACTCTGAGCATGCTAATTATCTCATCCAGACCAAGGTATTTGACATTATCTCCCATGCTGAAATTATTAAAAAAATAGACAAACTTAATTTAGTCTCTTGTATTGTCTGTAGGATTGGAAATTGGCTATCCAACAGATCACAAATCTAAAAGTTGCTGGTAACATCTCCAACATAAAATTGTAACTAGAGGGGTACCACATAGATCAGAGCTGGGCCCTCTCATGTTTGGCATTTATTCTGCCAAGCCAAACATCCCAGAAATGTGGTTGTATATGTCTGTTGGTAACTACAAGTTGGGCTCTATTATCCTGACACCGTTGATGACAATAATATGCCTGTATCTGGTACACCAGCATGAAAACACAAAGAAATGTAGCATAGTGGCATTAGGCTATAAAGCTGTCCCTACCTCATATGTTACACATGACAGTTATCTTCAAACTGTCATAAGAAAACTGGGTTCTTATGGGGATAGCTCACTCTAACTCCTTCATTGCGTTTTCATCATGGTCACAAAAATATTTCCTTCTGGCCCAGTTCTAAGGGAATATCTACAAGATCCAAGTACACTGCCCTATCACTGTACTCTGCCCCTATAAGACCCATCATTGAATACAACCTTTCTTTAGTATTTGAAAATCCAAGCATAACACTCAAATAGAAAGGGCGCAAAACCTTCTAACCAAGAAGTCTAAAGACCTTAAATTCCCCCTCAACTATCCTGACAGATTAACACAGCTTTCCTTATAGCCAGTACCCTACTACTGACTAGATGTTCTATATCTCGCTTTTCAAGATGTGAAAAACCCAATCTTAATCAACCTCCTATGTCTACAAAAAACAGTGGGTGCACAAATTCTTGAACTAAGGACTTAAATGTACACCTACAAAAAACAAGACTCACAGGAGGGATAGCTTCCTAATTCAACATATTCAAATTCTATGGAAAAAAATACCACTACAGGTCAAAGTGCTACTTTTATTACCTTAAGGCTAGTCTTGATGACTGGATAGGTAAACACAAATGTGCATCAATTCTGGAGGTGAGCACCATTAAGTGTTTGAAAAGGATGGCAAGAACATGTAAATGTATCCACTTGAAGGTACATATTGCTAGGCATCTCATGGTCCACATAGTGACTTGCCTCGTACTGTTTCTATGTTCCTGTGAATTACTAGAAAAGACACTAGATGGGAAAGACAGTGAAGAGAAGATTTTGACATTCAGGCTGAAAGATCAGCATTTTCAGGTATGTATAAAGCAGTGATAGTGAGCCATACAGAAAGAATTACATCTGAGAAGAAATTTAGAGAGTCCTGTCTGAATTTATACAAAAAAGGAGGGCAGTAATCAGTGCATTGTCTGATTCTTGTCTAGGGTAGGCTGTAAGTGTGAACAGAGAAGGTCATCAGTTAAATAGGGGTAGGAGAGATAATGGCAAACATCAAACTTAGATTTATGGAGTTCCCTAACTGAGGTATTCACCAATATTCTAATGAGTAACAAGGTTCCCCAACCTATAACAGAGTGGTATCCAGATATAACAGATGAAGATCCAGAAGCCTCAGCACACTTCAGACCAGTACCCTTAAGTAAAAGAGATGTAAACAGATTTACTTAACAGCTAAGCTACTGCGGGTCTTAGCCCCACATATATATCCTTCTTAAGAAGCGTGTGTCAATAGTAGAGTGATGTACAGTTTAGGCCGTGTAGGGACAGCCTGTGGAAATAAGTGTAACAGAGCCAAAGGATATGGAAGGGGGATCATACATTCAAAGTAAGAATTTGGATTACATAACAAAGAGAAGGGTAAATGAGAGATATATGGAATAGCAGCCATGCTTCACAAAGATTAAAGGAGATAGAGAATGAGTAACTCTTCTGGAAAAGCTGGGAACAGGAGAGTAAACAATTTGGAAAGGAATATTCAAAAAAAAAGTGAAAGAATCTATTGAGAGACTTATAACTAAGACTCCGGATTAGCTCCATCATCCCCAAGCCAGGATGAAACAGCACTGCAAAGTATCTTGAGAGGATATATAGAACCAGAAAAAAAAGTTTATTAAATGAGAAGTAAAAGTTTATGATAAGTCTCAAGAGGGAAGCTGAGTGAAGAACAGATCTGTTTTAAATTTCTGATAAATTTAAGGTTTAGTATGTTTGGTATGCTGTTGTTTAAGAGGGCAGCCACGGTAGTGCAGCAGTTGGTGTTCCCGCTTCACAGCATAACATTCTCTGGTTCGATTCTCAGCTGGGGTGCCTTCTGTGCGGAGTCTGCATACCCTCCCTGTGATCGTGTGGATTTCCTCCAGGTGCTCTGGTTTCCTCCCACATCCCAGAGACAAGTTGCAGGTGGATTGGACACTCAAAACTGGCCTTAGGTGTGAGTACGTGCATGTTTGTGCCTTCTGTGAAAGGCTGGGTGCCATGATGGCAACTTGACATCATAAAAACCTCAGTGCCAATCATTCTGTGAACCACTGTTCTGCTGTGGCAACCCGTAACAGGAAAAGCCAAAAGGAGAAGAAGGTGTTCTATTGTTTAAGTGCTGTTGCTTTAACGATTTAATTATGTGATTAGAGATAAGTTTTAAATAATGGAATTTTGCACCCTTGGTGTTATTATTTTTTAGTTCTTACATTTTGTGGTGGTCGTCTTTTCATTCAGTACACTGTACATCTCGTAGGGAGCTTTAAATTTTATATCATTAATAAAGTGCTTACGTAATCTGATCTACCAGGAGGAGACTGGTTATTGCATATTTCAAATTCCCTGAAAACATGGGTAGCACAAAAGAGAGGACAATGTGGAGAATGCAGAGGTAGGAGCACAAATTATGAAAACATGGTTAAAAAACTGAAAAGGTATAAATGGACATATTTATAGAGATCTAGGCTAAATGTTGGAGTAAAATATCAAGAAAATTTAACAGAGATATTGAAGGTGTAAAGAAAGGTCTGATTAAAGGATGAGATTTGGCTGGAAACATGGTAACTCCTATATACTGCCATCAAAATGGTAGGGGTCTATATCAGATGAATGAAAAATCCATTCCTCAAATACGTAAACATCAAAGCTTCACGGACATCGAAAATGGTATTGTGGGGCCTCAGTACAGTGAGGTTTAGGGTATTTGCCCTTTCCTCACTGTAGTGTGATCTCGGAGTTAGAATATATATTTAGCGGGGGGTGTGAGGGGTGCAGCCCCCCACAATACTGTTTTCGATGTCCTTGACGTTTCAATGATTACGTATTCGATTAATGGATTTTTTGTTCATCTGATATAGACCCGAATGGTAGGTCCTGTGCATAATTTACACTGAAGAGTACTACACAGATGGGATAAAACACCAATAGGGATAAAGAGAGAGGGCTGAAGTGAGATATGCAGAACCAGATGTGGATAACATTTCAGTGTGGTGGTACTGCCCAGATGTAAAACAGCCCTAAAAACAGTTAATAATAACTTAGGAGAAAACTATTTCCACAAATGTGGAGAAGGAAAAGTGGTTTTGTGCTTCTACAGTGGAAAAAAACTGTGAGTATCTGTGAAGAGTGCATTACAATTAATACTGCTGTTTTCTGTCTGGGTTAAGAGAACTGTTGTTATAAATTAAAACAATGTGAAAAAGCTATAGGAGCTTGTCAAAAATGTAGAGAATGAGTCAAGAAACTGGTCATAGATGTGAACAAGAAATCTGATTGTACAGGAGTTAGGGGTGGAGATTAGTGTTCGAATAATAAATGAGCAACTGGAAATGGGGAGACTTCTGATAAGATAAAAACTTGCAAGAATGAAGGGGAAGGGACAGCACCTAGGAACTGACCTGAATGCAGCACAGTGGACTGCTGAAACATTGCTTAAGCAAGGATGATGACTGTCATAGTAGTTGGAGGGAACAAGCACATAATAATAATAATAATAAAAATAATAATAACAAAAATAATAATAATAACAATCTTCAGCTCTACTTCCTGCAAAAACATCATCACATTGCACTGTGCAAACTTAATTAGATGGATTTACACAACATATTAACTACTATCAGCTAACAAATGCACTCGAAACTATGCCAGTACATCAAATGCCCAGCCATAGTAACTTTCCTCTAATGTACATTCCTCTTAGAAATCTGCTCTCAAAACTAATCCTTTGCCTGTGTACAAATGTCCCATAACTTACTTAGTTGATAAACATTGCTGTAGTGTGTTCTGCCTAAAATTCTTTAGGTCGTAGCTGTAATATTGTCCATATTCCTGAGTAATAGCTGTAATATACTCTATATTCCTGATCGTGTTTGTGGGCCTAGTTGTTGTTAGAGGCTGTTTTCTGAGCTCATTGTCCAGGCCATCTTAGTTAGCAAAGACCATCTCCCACTTCAGTGAGAGTTTAGTGTTTATGGTCATTGTCTAGTTGGATTGCCAGGTCTACAGCTTGGAGAAAGCACCTCATTGGTTCTTTAGAGCTTTTTTTAAAGCTGTTTCAGGTTTCAACTTCCTGTTACTTTAACAAGTTAACTTGAGTGATGTCCTTCATGGTTCACTGTTACAGTCATGACTGTAGGGTTCTTCCTGCCAGCAGCAGCCCCCGATCGGCCAGAGTCCCAAAGTCTGGATCGGGTGTCAGCTGAGGTCACTTTTATCCTGACGTCAATGCGCCAGAAGGTATAAAGACCTCAGCTGACGCCATTTCTCCAGTCTTTCTTGCCGCGCGGTGCCCATGCAGTTCACTGATGCTGGTCGGCCTGTTCCTGTTTGTTTTTGGATTTAATCCCAGGATTTTCGTTTTATAAGATAAGTACTCTGTTCAGGAGGTCTTTTTCTTGCTCCAGTCAGATGTCAGAAAAAGTTAATAATTGTATTTCTTGTGGGAAGCAAATACCTCATAGGGATTTTCACTCTTACTGTATTCCCTGCCTGGGTCCTGACCACGACTTTGCTAATTGTGCGTTTTGTGCTAGATTTAATCAGCGTACTATTAGGCGTAGATATAACTTTGCCTTTTACTATTTTGGAAAAAGGTTTAATTATAACATGTCTTCAGATTCTTTTCCGGCTTCTGGGGTGTGTAAGAGGCGCAAGGATGCAGACAGGCCTCAGAGGTCCACAGCAAAGGATGTTACTCAGTTATTGCCAGTTGCTGGTTCGTCGGTCATCAGTGAGGTGCCTTTGCAGCCCCTGTCGTCCGCCTCTTTTGAACCAATTGCCTGTACCAACTCCGGTGTGGAGCTGATGGAGTCTTCATAATTGCCAGGGACTGGACCTTCGGATACTGCTCCCTCAGTTGGGTCTGGAGCCGGTAGGCAGGTACCGGCTTCTGAGGGAGTTCTCAGGCCTTCGCAGCTTCCTGTAAATGTGGATTTAGTTTTACATTCAAAGACAAAGTCTAAGGCTCTAACTAAAGTGAAATGGCAAGTACAGGCACCTTTTGATCATGGTCCTAGGCCTCAGAGGCAAATGTTTAGGATGGCTGAAGATCTCTTAACTATGATGAGGGGTTCACATCCCCCTCCTGACAAGAAGCCTAGATTACAGTCCGATTATGATTCTTCAGACCAAATTTATGTTTCTTCTCCTTCTTCCCTTGAGCAGGATTATTCTTTTCCTCCTTATGAGGATTCTGATGCTGAAGATTCCTTTCCTTCAGCTTCTCCTCCTGAGAATTATTCTTTTGGTGAAACTTTGCATGATATGAGGGTGCATTTACACTGGGAAGGGCAGGAATTCTCTGAATCCAAGAAAAGGCTTAGGGATTTTCTTCTTCTCCCACAGCATAGGCCTCTGGCTATTCCCCCTGTATTGGACATTGTAGATGATGTTTTTTTCAGAAGCTTCTCTCTCTCCTGATTCTTTTCCCCCTGCTCCAGTCAAACCGGATAGGTATTATAGGGTTCCAGATTCTCACAAGTTTCTTTTTAAGAATCTTTCACCTGATCCGGAAACAATTTCTCAGGGTCCTAAGGGTGTTAAAGCGGCCTCTGCTAAAAATCCTATTCCCTCTGACCGAGAGTCCAGGGCTTTGGAGAGATGGGGTAAAAAAGTTTATACTTCTGCTACATTGTCTATTAGGGCTTTGAACTGTCAATTTCATATGCTGAAGTATCAGCAATACCTTTTGTCTGTATTTAAACAAAAGATGTCAGCTGTTTCTATTGGTGCGGATAATCAGGAGTTACAGGATGTATTGCATGTTATTGAACAGGTGGGTAAACATACCCTGCATTGTGGTTTTGATTCTTTGGAAGCTTCTTGTAGGGCTGCAACAACTGACACAGTTATTAGAAGACATGCTTGGTTAAAGGAACAAAGCTTGCCAGATCAGGTTAAAGCCAAACTTTTGGATGCCCCTTTGCAGCACGATGTTCTGTTTGGGTCCAAAGCTGAAGAGGCATTAAAGAAAATGGAGGACAAAGCCAAATCTATCCAGACGGTTAAGGATTTTCTACAGGTGCAACCTCCTAGATTTAGCAGACACTGGACAGCAAAACCTTGGTCCTTTCCGGGCTCGGACAGGTCTCAGAGAGGCATATTCAGGCATTCCAGAGGTAGGGGACATGCACAGACCCATTTTAGGAATAGGTAGTGGAGTGCCCCCTCTCCCAAGGGAGGTGAAGATAAGTCTCAACCCTACCGAAAACAGTCTTTATGACTCTCCCTTTCTGGTTCCAGGGGCTCCTCTCCTGGAAGCACCTTTGGGAGGAAGGATTTCTCTTTTTTATCAAAATTGGAGCCACATAACCCGGGACAAATGGGTTCTGGACATAGTCTCAAAGGTTACAGATTTCATTTCCACACCTTGCCATAACTGAACGGTTGGCCAGATCTGCCAAATCATCAGTGGGCAGAGGCGCAATGGCAGGTTTAGTCCCTCCTGGCTATGAGGGCCATAGAATTGGTACCAAATTTAGAAATAGGGCAAGGTTTTTATTCCAGACTTTTCCTGGTTCCCAGGAAGGAAAATTTGTGGAGAACAATCCTGGACCTTTCTGTACTAAACACCTTCCTAGATATACCAAAATTCAAGATGCTCACTCTGCAGCAGCTGCTGCCTATGTTGGGCAAGAATACTTGGATGGTGACTTTGGACTTAAATGAAGCTTACCTGCATATTCCTATAAGGCAAGAGTGCAGAAGGTATCTGCGTTTCAAAGCGGGCTCGAAGCATTACCAGTTCTCTGTGCTGCCCTTTGGCTTATCTACTGCGCCCAGGGTCTTTACAAAGTGCCTGGCACCAGTAATGGCATTTTGCAGACAGAAGAGGATTCAAATATACCCTTATCTGGATGACTGTCTTATTCAAGTGGACGACAAAGACACTCTACTTCGGCATCTAGCTTTTGTGCAGCATCTTCTTCAGTACCTCGGTTTCACAGTGAATCTAAAGAAATCAAATCTGGTACCCACACAACAGATTGCTTTCCTGAGTGCTCTTCTGAGTACTACAACCCAGATGGCTTCCTTGACACCAGACAAAAAAGTGCAACTGGCTTCTTCTTTCCGACACCTGGCTTCAATGAAACAGCTGATTGCAAGAAAAATTCTGCAGGCTTTGGGTTACATGGCTTCCTGCATTCTACTAATACCATATGCAAGACTGCATATGAGGAAACTGCAGTGGTACCTCAAGAGTGTATGGTCTCAGCATTACCACAGTTTGGAAACAGTGATCACGATTTTGCCTTGTCTCCAGCAAGAGTTTCTTTGGTGGGCCGAAGCCTGTCTACAGAACAAGGGGAAGCCTTTATGTCCTCCACCGACCTACCAAGTTCTGACAATGGATGCTTCAGATTATGCCTGGGGAGCCCACATGCATAGGAGATGTCTTCAGGATATTTGGAAAAAGGAGCAAACACACCTGCACATAAATTTGAAGGAGATGCTAGCTATACAGAATGCCCTGATAGCCTTCAGGGACCTTCTTCTACCAGGACAATTGTTAATACAGACAGACAACACTACAGTGATGTGGTACATAAACAGGCAGGGGGGCTCTCACTCTTACCCCCTGTGCAGATTAGCCATGACTCTATGGTACACTGCTCTGACCTGCAGTGTCGACTTACAAGCGCAATTCCTGTCAGGGAAAGACAACACTCTGGCAGACACATTGAGCAGACACATTTTGGATCCACACGAATGGATGTTGGATGTTCGGATATTCAGGATGATTATAAAGGCGTGGGGATGTCCGGACATAGATCTCTTTGCATCCCCTCAGAATCATCAACTTCCAACATTCTGCACAAGGACCTACCACAAACTAGCATGGAAAGTGGATGCCCTTTCATTCCATTGGAAACACCTCTCAGTATATGCTTTTCCTCCTTTTCCTCTTCTACCTCGGGTACTTCTGAAGATAAAACAGGACAGACCGCAAATGATTTTACTGGCTCCCAATTGGCCTCGGCAATTCTGGTATTCCACTCTGATGAACCTGGTTCAGCAGCCTCCCTGGATTCTGCCTCAAATCCCTCATCTACTGTCTCAACGGGACGGCCGGAAACTGCACAGTCATGTCAAAACTCTGAATCTAGCTGCCTGGCGGATCCAGGGTCTGTAAACACCTCTACCCTTTCCAAACAGGTTATGGATGTAATCCTTGAAGCTAGACGGCCCAGCACTAGAAAATCTTATGCCAGTAAATGGAAAAGATTTTGCTCCTGGAATCAAGTCCAGGGTGGTGATTCTGCTGTTCTGAACATTCCTCTGATTTTACAGTATCTGACAGAGTTGTTACATACGGGCCTATCTTTTTCGTCTGTTAAGCTTCATGCTTCTGCTATTTCTGCACATCACGATACGGATCCTCTGATTTTTTTCTCATCCATTACTTAAACAATTTCTTAGAGGGGCTAAGAATATTCGGCCCCATATGAAGGCTCCTGTTCCCACTTGGGATCTTAACTATGTTTTGGAGAAATTAACCTTGTCTCCTTTTGAACCTGCAGCTTCCACTGATTTGAAATTTTTGTCTTGGAAAACTGCTTTTCTTTTAGCTATTACCTCTGCTAGAAGAATTTCGGAATTGCAAGCACTCATGGCTGTGGAACCCTTCCTTATTTTTCATCAGGACAGGGTATCTCTATGGACTAATCCCACCTTTATGCCCAAGGTGATTTCGGCAGTGGCCTTGAATCAGTCTATTCATTTGCCTACCTTTTATCCTAATCCTCAAAGTGAGAAAGAAAGTCTTTTGCACTCTTTAGACGTGCACAGGCAGCTTTGTTTATACCTGGACAGGACCAAGATATTCCGGAAATCTGATCAGTTGTTTGTCACTTATGCTCCTACTGTTCAGCGGAAAGCAATCACTAAGCAAACTATTTCTAAGTGGATTGCCCATTGCATCAAGTTCTGTTACTTTTATCATAGTAATCCAGTTCCTGTTAATGTTAGGACTCATTCTACCCAGGCTACTGCTACTTCAGCAGCTTTTCTTTGTGGGGTTCCTACCAAGGATATTTTGATGGCTGCTACTTGGAGTTCTGTACATACTTTTTCTAAGCATTACAACCTCCCTCTCTATTCTAAATCAAGGCCAGTTTTGCTTCTGCGATTTTGCAAGGTTTTGTGACCGCTCCCTCTGTTTCTCCTCCAGCCACCTTTTCTTAGCTTTGGGACTCAACCCTACAGTCATGACTGCAACAGTGACCCACGACGGACATAGTACGGTTGTGTACTCTTACCATAAATGTAGATGTTCGAGTTTGTTCACTGTTGCAGTCTGGGTTACCCTCCCTCCTACCCCCTCTTTTGTTTTTTCTTTGAGTATTATCTGTTATGAGGTATTTTGGCTGATGAGGTTTTGGGCATGGTTTCTTTTTTAGCCTCTTCTTTCTGGGCACCTGACATCTGGAGCAAGAAAAACTGGAGAAATGGCATCAGCTAAGTTCTTTATACCTTCTGGTGCATTGACGTCAGGATAAAAGCGACCTCAGCTGACGCCCGATCCAGACTTTGGGACTCTGGCCGATCGGGGGCTGCTGCTGGCAGGAAGAACCCTACAGTCATGACTGCAACAGTGAACACACTCGAATATCTACATTTATGGTAAGAGTACACAACTGTACTTTTCAGCCACTACACACAGAGCTATCTGAGGAGGAGCACCTGATCTGTGTTATATAGCAATAAGCAGCCTGTTTTTGCTTATTTTTAGTATTTATTGCTTATTATAGATATTTATAGGAATTTTATTGTATATTGCATACTTGTACTGTATTTCATAGCTATCGGCTCACTGCTGGTTTTCTGCTGTGATAAACATTTCTGTAGTGTTTTCTGCCTCCCTATTGGTACCTTGTCTTTATACCTGCTGGCCTTGCAGTTGCCCGCCCCTATTATAAATTTGATCTTGGACGCTCCTCCCAGTCTAGTGTCATTAGCTCATTCTACCTAATACAGAGAGAACATCTGAGAAGGTCAACCCACTTAGTTTCTTTCTTTCTATTCGTCCTTTCTCCCTTTCTTAAAAAAAAAAAAAAAATTGCCTGCATCTCCTGTCCTGTCCTGACTGTACTTCTCAAACATTTTGGAAATGTAGAGTATGTTTTAGTGCATTTATTAAAACTGTATTTGTCTTAGTATTGGTACAACTCAAGTGCTCTAGGTTGCACTGGATCTGAATTGTTTTAGTGCTGTTTTAGCTGCTTTTCTGTATATATAGACTTTTCTGTATATGTAAACTATTCTACTGTATTACTGCCTCTTCATCGTTTTTTTAGTTGTGCACTTGCCGTACTTCATTTAAAAAGTTTTAAATTGCTATTTTGTAGAGTTTTAATTGCATTTACTGTTTAGGGCTACACACACAAGTGTGGTAGCCTTTTCTGTGTTTATTTACTGTATTATTGCATTGTTTAGCCTGTTTTAACCAAAAAAAAACTATAATACTATCTTGTTTGTTCGTTTCCTGCCTTTCATAGCTAGTATAGTCCAGACCACAGGCTTTGCTGATTTCAGGACTTTATTTCCTGTGTTCAGAGCTATCCAGATCTTGCTGTAGTACAGGAAAGTCCTACTGCTTACCAGTGGGAGTGGTAAGCATTGCACTGCCTATCTAACACTAGAGGAGTGGTTTCCAATCTGAAATTGTAATTTTATTAGCCATTTTGGGCTGATTTCTATCCCTTTCAACTGTCTGGCTTAAAAACACATGTGTTTGCGTGTTTTTCGCATCATACAGCACTGTGGGGCTACGGTTAAACTATTCCAGGTGCCAGAAAGTCTGCTCTTCATATTTTCCCTGAGAACTAGCTGGTTTCTCAGTAGTAGCACTAACATCTGAATCCCTGTGACTAGCACTTGCTCTAGAACCTGCTGGAAAGCACTAGGAAGCCTTAAACTGATACAAGCATTCAGCTCTCCTTGTTAACAAGGATATATTAATCGTAGGCACTAAACAGCCTATAATTGCAAAGTACCTTGCAAAGGCAAGGGAAAACAGTTCTTGTACTTTACAAAAAAAGCACCTAAATAGGCATGTCCAAGGGTCAGCTTCCGGTAATTTCTCCTGTCCACCCGGTGAATCTGGGCATACTGGGGCAATGCAGCAACTGCCTCATGTATACAGACAACCCTCTCCTCTTATCACCCAACACTACAACCTGCGAAGGATGCACTTACATAGCCAAACTGGAAGCAAAGCTCTCTCCAGCCAAGATTGTGGTAGACAGTCAAGAGGAGAAGGATAACACCTGCACTACGCCTCAAGCAACACATAGCCCTTCAAAACCCACACCATCAACACCCACACATAGCAACACTTAACCCACATATGCGGAGGCCCTGAACATTAACCTGCCCAAGCAACAAGGACCTCCGAGCTGAAACACAAACACCAGTCACAACCAAAGTGACACATAGCTCACAACACCAGTGTGCCACCCAACAACAGCCCCTAAGGCAAGACAACGTACCCCAACACTTTAGTTATAGGTGACTCTACAGTCAGGCACACTGATGTCCCACTCAGCAGGCTGAACAAGGAGAAAATTACAGTCAGCTGCCTGTTGGGTGCCAGGATCCACCACATAATGCAAGCACTCAGGTCACTCCACAACATGTACAAATACGACTCTGTCATTGTCCATGTTGGAGTGAATGACTTGAGATGTACCTCCCTGGACTACATAAAAAGAGACATGGAAGATCTCTCGGATCATGTGGCCCAGGCAGGTATGACCCTAGCCCTGAGTAGCATCCTGCCTTTGCCCAGAATGATACCACACTATAAGGACAAAATGATTGACTTCACCAATTGGCTAAGCTTCTGGTATCATTCAAAGGGGATCCAGTGTCTGTCAGCCTGGAATGACATGATCGACAAACCATGATGCTTTGCCAGAGATGGTCTGCAGCTGTCATCCCTGGGATTCAGGTTACTGGCTAAAGCTCTTGCCACCACTATAGTGCCTTTTTTAGGCAAGGTTCAAAGGACAAAACCACCACCATAACAGATACAAGCATGCAAAATCTGAAGGTAATGCTACTCAATGCTAGAAGTCTAAACCTCAAAATGCACTCTCTTGAGGCACTCCTAAAAATGGAGAACATCGATATCTGTGCAGTAACTAATACCTGGTTCAAGGCTCCAGAGAGCACCCCTGCAATACCAGGCTACAACTCTTACCACACTTTTCGGCCACCAAACTAAGACCGAAACACTAAAGGTGGAGGAGTGTCCATATTCACCAAGGATATTCACACCTCCAGGCTAGTTGCCCAACACAATGCATCTGAAATTCTCCAGATGAAACTAACACTAGGTAAGGCTGGAATCCAAATTGTAGCTTGCTACAGATCCCCCACCATGCCCTAAGATTCTCACTACACCTTTCTAAACATACTGGAAAATATTAAGATACAACCAAACACCCTAATACTGGGTGATTTCAACAACCCTGCCATTAAATGGGAAAACTACTCGGGTACCAACACCTTTTCCCAACGGTTCTTGGAATTCATACATTCCAATGCCCTGGATCAACTAATCCATTGCCTCACCAGGGGCTCCAATATCCTAGACCTGGTCATTACCAACATGGGAGATAGATGCTCCACACCAGTGGTCACCCCCTCATTGGTCAGGTCTGACCATAAGCTTGACATCCACATCCCACACCCACCCCCCAGTAAGGAAACCCCCGTAAAAAACTTCTCCAAAGCCAACTTCATGCTACTCAAGTCAGAAGTGACAAACTTCATGACACCCAAGCAGACGGGAGCTGAGAGTTCGACTGCTGAATCCTACACTAAGGCACTGTATAAGCGCATCCACTCGTGCATGAATCGTGCCATCCCAAAAAGAACCAAGACGCTCTCCTCCAAAAAAAGGAAGACAATCTGGTAGTCCCCTGCCATAAACAAACTATACAACAGAAGGAAGAAACTGTTGCAGATAAGAGGAAAATCCCAGAATGCAAAAAACTTCCTTACCAGCCTCAATAAGAAGCTGAGATCCCTCATAAAATCCTCCAAAGCTAGTTATGAAAATAAAACTGCAAAAGATTCCAAAGACAACCACAAGGCATTCTATAGTTATGTCAAGAATCTAATTGGCAATGCTCAGATCTGCTCTGAGCTACAACAGAATGGCATTAAATATACTGATCCCAAGGATACTGCTAATATCCTGGCAGATCGATTTAGTGCCAACTTCACCCCCTCTCACCCCCTAAATGGCTCATCTCAATACCAAAAGATTGCCAAATTCTGGTAATCACGGCCACACAGATAGAAACTGCACTCTCCAAAGCTAAGAATACAGCATCCATGGGACCAGATGACATCCCAGGCTGTGTACTACATTAACTACAAAGTGAACTGACACCTCATCTAAGTGTCATGTTTAATCAGAGCCTCACCTCAGGCTTCATGTCCACTGACTGGCGCACAGCTACAGTTATCCCACTCCACAAGGGGGGATCCACCTTGGATCCCAGGAACTACCATCCCATCAGTTTGACGAGCCTGATCTGCAAGGACATGGAACACATTATCATTAAACTTATAAACAAAGACATTCGCAACCTTCAAACACTGTACCCCACCCACTTTGGGTTTATGAAGGTCCAATCTTGTCTCCTGAACCAGACTGACTTCTTCGAATCAGTCTCCAGAGCTGTGGACAAGGGTAAGGTGGTCCACACAGCCTATATGGACCTCGCCAAGGCCTTAAACACCATCCCCCACTCTGGAATCATAGAAAAACTTACTAAGCTGGACATAAATCCCTACATCATTCGATGGGTTGCCAACTGGCTTACTGACAGAACCCGAACTGCAAAAGTAGCCAACTCCAAATCCAGCTCCAGACAAGTGACAAGTGGAATACCTCAGGGTTCAGTCCTGGGACCGCTCTTGTTTGGAATCTATTTCTCTGAAGTACAAGCCAACATTAAGGGACTCTGGCTAACAAAATTCGCAGATGTCTGCAAACTGGGAGCCATTATTGAATCCCCAAATAATGTGGATATTCTACAAAAAGGCCTTACAGAAACAGATGCTTGGTGCCAGAGCCATGGGCTCAAGCTTAATGCCAAGAAATGTATAGTTATCCCCTTTGGGAAAAAAACATGTACCCATGAATTACCACATAGGTGGCAGTACACTAAACACCAAAAGTGTGACGAGGGACTTGGGGACACAGGTGGACAGTGGTCTCACCTTCGATAACCACATTGCCACAACAGTCAGGAAATCCTTCTATGTGGCACACCTCATCACTAATGGCTTTTCATCCAGGAAAAAGGAGGTCATTGCCCCACTGTACTCATCCCTCATTAGACACATTATAGAGTACAACACCCCATTTGGTATTGTGGTAAGAATCTTTGTGTTCAACATCTTTGTATCATGTATAGTAAGGGTTAACATGTGAAACTGCGTTGCGTGCAAAGAAATAAGCTAAAATAAGTTGTTTTTCTTATAAAGAATTTGCTGACCAAAGAGGAATGCACAGATGTTACCTTGGTCCAGGCACAAGCTTATCTTATGGCTGACCACTGACCATCTAAGGCTCCAGTATGTGAATTTATAGCCTTGGCTGAAATTCCTTGTCTAGTAACCAGCTATTGTAAACGTGCAAGGAAGGGTATAAAAACCCATGTGAAGTGTACAGAAATTAGACTGCTGACATACCATGTACTTTGTAGCATGTCTCCATGCATGTAAAATAAACCTTTTTGCTTATTTTTATCTGTGTGATTCTTCCAGTATATGTTAAGAGTATTAAAATCTTTTGACAGGTATGTACCTCACAAGACATCTGCAACAGCTGGAAAGGCTGTAGAAATACCTCACTAAAAGAATCACAGGCTTAAAGCAGATGTCCTGTGCTGACTGTCTGAAAAAACTCCAGCTATAGTCTGTGGCATATCGTCTACTCAGAGGCGATCTCTGCTTAACATACAAGGCCATGTTAAACCCTGAGCTGTTGGACATGCTCCACTTAAAGAAATCCTAATCCCGCAGAGCCACATGCTCCAGGGATTTAAACCTTGTCATCACAATGAACAAAACATGTTGGAGGGATAGGTTCTTGACCCAGAGACTCCCCATACTCTGAAATAGACTGCCCACACATGTCAATCAGAGTGCCTCCTTGGCCCTTTTCAAAAGGAACCTTGACGATTGGATGAGAGATAGGAAATTCACCCTGGGGATCACGTCAGTCACCCTGCTAGACAGGGGTCCAGGGAAGTAAATATTGTGGGAAGAAATATGCAGGGAATTGTTATGGCTAGGCTTGTATAGGCCCTAGGGCTGAAAGCCTAGTACCAACCTATGAACCTATGGTGACACATTATGCTTGCATAATATCACCAGACTGTGGAATAGTGTCCCACACAACATGTAACATAAATAGTCTAAACCTCTATCATTAAGGAGCTCTGGTTCTACATGCTAAACAATTTCAGTTGCAATTGCTCCTCACTCTCTTTAGTTTATCTCTGTTGCACTCCTCCACATCAGGAACATTTTTATTATCTATAGCCAAACAATGTCAAAGATTATGCTTATCTGTTACCATCACCTCTAGAATTTCTTGTCTGCTTCTTTCCATCCTTTACAACTACCGCTCTGACATGTTTGTCATCCTTTTTCATACACACACACACACACACACACACACACACACACACACACACACACACACACACACACACTCAAGTAAATGCCTAAAAAGTTATCATGTCACTGTTTCTAAGCACTATACAAACTAAAACCAATTCTTACACTAAAGAAAATTGCCACATCTTATATATACCCTCTGTATATCATTCCTGTGACTCAAAATGTACTACTATAAAACTGCTAACCTTTGCTTGTATGCCTACAACAATGCCTGAATTGTTCTGTCATTTTACATACCCTCCTGTAAAAGAATCCATTTAAACTTGAATTTAGATCCCATTATGCATACTTTTGTTATTCACTTTTCTCAAACTGTATGTAATTTTAGTTGGGGCTTTTCTCTCCAGGCCTCTGCTGAAAAGATGACTTTCAAAGCTTGGTCAGGGTATCTTGATTAACAAATGGAAACAATTAAATAAATACATATATTTTGTTAATATTTTATTATGTTAAAGTAACCAAAGTTAAGACTGGGAGGGGAGCATCAAAATGAATACCTGGGGCTACGGATTAAAATAAAAAAGTAAATGTTAATATAAAGTGAAAGACATGTATTTATCAAAGCCCAGGGGAGGCTCAGCAGTTAAGGAAAAGAAAGACACTGCTGACTTCAGTTGAGTTATTGCAGTGGTTTTATAAACTGCTGTAAGTTTCAAATTATAAGGAAGCCCCTCACAGCTATGATACATTTTCTACCAAGTTATCGGTCAATGTCATGTGAAAACCTTTGCTTTATGACTGAACTTATATCCATCTGTTGTGTGTTTTTACCACTGGTTTGCCTATGACTTTATCTCTTGCCTCTAACTACTAGAAATTTTAACAAAATTATGATTTATAAAAAACATTTATAGTGACAATCAACATAACAGATTTTGCCTTAATGTGAGTGCCTTTCATGTTTTATGCATTTTTATTAATCTAGCTCTGTCAAAAATGGAATTAAATATTGTTCGTGTTTGCCAGTTTTCCACCTATTAAACATATCATCTTTAAAATGCTTACACAGGTGCACAGAGGTATGGAATGGTTGGCAGAACTAGCAAGCAGCTGAATTTTCTAAAAAGCTTGAGCTTAGCAAGAGCAGCTGGGATGCAAGGAAGTGTAGAGAAGCCTTCTTGCAAATTTTAGGTAACCTATGCATGACTTCACAGAATGGATATTTAACTGCTTAATATATAAACATGGATTTTGTGAAAGTTATGCTGCTTTATATGTCATCTAAAAGACCACCAATTGTTTCTTTTCTACACATATACTCAGCATCTGCAGATAAACTTTCATATGTAAAATATAGCAGTTTATGTACATTTGGAGCATAAGCCCGCCTACCCAAAAGCTTTATACAGCCTTCATCCTACTCTTAACATTGCACGTTGGAGCTGCACTTTAGCCTATAAATCATATTTTGATTAAGTAACTATAAATTGTGTTGGGTTACACAACCTTTTACTTATGTCTTGCTCATATATTTTCAAAGCAAGTCACAGCAGATATGTATATGTGTGCGTGTGTGTGTGTGTGTGTGTGTGTGTGTGTGTGTGTGTGTGTGTGTGTGTGTGTGTGTGTGTGTGTGTGTGTGTATCTATTATCTACTATCTCTATCTATCCCTCTCTATATATACATCTCTCTTATATATCTATATCTATCTATCTATATATATATATATATATATATATATATATATATATATATATATATATATATATATATCACCCTTGATGCATATCAAATATAATTTAAATTTTCGTTTCTCTTAAATGAGACTTTCTGCTTCTACACGCATTCTAAATCCCTTTCCTCCTCTCCAACCTCTGCTCACCCCTTCTGGAAATGTGAGTTTAGTCCTTGTAGTGTACTCACAGAGTAACTGACCTCTTCCGATCACCAAAAGGTTTATCTAATCTTCTTCTTTCAGCTTTTCTCGGTCGGGGTCACCACAGTGGATCACCTGTCTGCTCATGATTGGCAGTGGAGTTTTACAGTGTTGAGTTGCCAGCCCAGTGCCCAACCTTGCACAGAAGGCACACACACACACACACACACACACACACACACACACACACACACACACACACACACACACTCATGCCTAGGGCCAATTTAGAGTGTCCAATCCACCTACAGCATGTCTTTGGGAGGAAACCGGAGCACCCAGAGGAAACCCACGTGACCACAGGGAGGAGATGCAGACTCCAAACAGAAGGCACTCCAGCCGAGGATCGAATCAGATAACCTCTTGCTGTGAGGTGGCAACTCTAACCGCTGCACCACCACAGCTGCCCAGAAGGTTCATTTAATGATGTCGTTAAATGTGTGATGTTATAGGGATGAGGGCAATTCTGACTGCTGCTTTGACACCTTCATTTTGTTGGCCTGAAGCCAGAAAGTGCAGCCTGTACTGTTTCTCATAAAAATAAAAATCATTACTAGAACATTCATCCAACATATTGCTTTCCAGTCTCACCTAGACCCTCTGGGAAACAGCAGGGTAACAGCTTGTTGCTTAAATCAATGCTTAGTTTACATTAAACCATTCTGTGCTAGTAAGTGAACATTTGCTTTGAGAGCTCCTGCCACATGTAGTTAGCACTTTTTTGGGGGGTGGGGGTAGGGTGGAGGGGGTAGTTATCCACACATCTGCTTCTGTAATACCCTAATTCCTGAACACAAACCAATATACTGACTGCCTGGACACAGGCAACCACTGCTGAACGCTATGAGAAACTGCGTTGGTCTAACTCCATCTGACTATAGCAACTCTGAGCAAAATTAGTAGGAGATGCAAGCAAGCCTTTGAAGAATAAGACACACAAACTGTCAAATAAAGGAAGCTTTACTAGCTGAGACACCTCTTCTACGTAACTGGAAGCTATGAGGGTACCTAATACCCACATTTGACTAAATATTTGCCCAAACTGACTTTACAGGAAAAAATATTTTCCTAGACTGCATGATGGGGCAGATTCACCCACTGCAGTCTCTAGAAAGAATTAACAACACCTCACAAAATATTAATTATTAAAATATGGACTTTAATTTACAAAGAGCACAAACTACTCACCTATATTCCTGACAAAAGCCTTACAGAGCATCTGGAAAAATATTCAAATTCAAAACTGGTTTATAATTCTTTTTAGAACATTTAGCAGACATAATTGACCACAAGCTGTATATTAATGAATCTAAACTATAATTCATAACTATTTAAAATACTGCACCAGTCACAAGTGTGCATGTTCATAGCTAAAACAAACAAAAACAGATATTGGGAACCACTGGTAATTTAGTTTAATATTTATTGACAGCTTTCATCTCATAGAAAGATACAGACTACTTCAGAATTAACTTTATAAAAATAAACAAGCTGATTTACTTATCATGGTGAAATCACATAAACTTAAAAACATTATAAAATCCAGCTGTTAGTTACATACCAGCCAGCTAAATGTTAAAGCACTTGTTAACAACACTTATGTTAGTCCATACAAAAATTAAATGATGACAATTGTATTTAAAAACATACACAACAGATATGAATAATCTGAGAAATATACTTTTAGAGAACAAATCAGTCTGCATCTGGTCTAACGTTAACTACTGTGTCGATGTCGATGGAGGCATTAACACATGGTAACTCTATATCATTTAATCAGAGCTGCCATTGTAACTCTTCTCCATCAGTAAGCTACGTCAACCTTCTATATGAGGAGTGACACTGTAAATCAGAAAAACTTCTTATTTCCTACAACTGGGACACTTTAAAATCACAAAGAAGAATGCATACATATCCCCAAAGAATTGTGATTATAATGTTGTAGTGCATGGAGTGTGGTGATTACTCTCAGATACTCAGAAAAAGACAAATCAGTAAGTACTACTATAGAGTGGCTCCCAATCTTAATAAATGTTAATCACGCCCTGATTAATCCGTTACAACCTTAATAAATGTTAATCACGCCCTGATTAATCTGTTACAACCTTAATAAATGTTAATCACGCCCTGATTAATCTGTTACAATCTTAATAAATGTTAATCACGCCTTAATTAATCTGTTACAATCTTAATAAATGTTAATCACGCCCTGATTAATCTGTTACAATCTTAATAAATGTTAATCATGCCCTGATTAATCTGTTACAATCTTAATAAATGTTAATCATGCCCTGATTAATCTGTTACAGCCTTAATAAATGTTAATCACGCCCTGATTAATCAGCTAAGGTCAGGTCTTAGTCTAGACAGTCGAATCTGCCAGTACTGACCAGCAAAAGACAGTGGCAGACTAAAAAACAGATTTGTTTCTGTGGGCTTGCCTGCATTTTTTGATGGATACAACATCTAAACCTGAAATGAAATGTCATTATTTACTGATTTCAATACTCAGTGATTTGTCTGAAAGCAAAATATTTTATGATTAACAGACCAAATAGTACAGCAAAAATCTGGACATTTGAGAGGCATGGCAAGGTAAGTGCAAACATAAGGGACTGTGTTACACTGTCTTCCTAACAGCGCCTGCAAAGTGCTCTATGGCTTTTAAAGCTGGCAAAACATACAGCGCTTTTTCTATTTTTTTTTCTGTAACTTGTACTACAAGGAACAGATAAATCTCCATGCACTACAAATAATTATGATCAGGGTTGTGATAACAGCTCTTAATTGGTTTTCAGACAAATCACTGAGAATTGAAGTCACTAAATTAATGTCATTCATTTCACTCTCAAGTTGGATTTCTTGGCATCCTTTTCTCCAACACATAAGAAGCAGGTAGTGACCCAAACATATTCTTCTATGACTTGTCCCAAGAGCCTTGTTCAAATAAGGCAAAGGAGTGAAACAATAAGATGCAATGTTTGCTTTGAGAGAGTTGATGGAGAAGTATAGAGAAGGTCAGAAGGAGTTGCATTGTGTTTTTGTAGACTTAGAGAAAGCATATGACAGGGTGCCTAGAGAGGAGTTGTGGTATTGTATGAGGAAGTCGGGAGTGTCAGAGAAGTATGTAAGAGTGGTACAGGATATGTACAAGGGTAGGATGACAGCAGTGAGGTATGCGGAGGGAGTGACGGATGCGTTTAAGGTGGAGGTGGGATTACATCAAGCATCAGCTCTGATCCCTTTCTTATTTGTAATGGTGATGGACAGGTTGACAGACGAGATCAGACAGGAGTCCACGTGGACTATGATGCTTGCAGATGACATTGTGATCTGTAGTGAGAGTAGGGAACAGGTGGAGGAGACCCTGGAGAGGTGGAGATATGCTCTAGAGAGAAGAGGAATGAAGGTCAGCAGGACAAAGACAGAATATATGTGTGTGAATGAGAGGGAGGATAGAGGAATGGTTAGGATGCAGGGAGTAGAGGTGGCGAAGGTGGATGAGTTTAAATACTTGGGGTCAATAGATCAGAGTAACGGTGAGTGTGGAAGAGAGGTGAAGAAGAGAGTACAGGCAGGATTGAGTGGGTGAAGAAGAGTGTCAGGAGTGATTTGTGACAGACGAGTACCAATAAGAGTGAAAGGAAACGTCTACAAGAGGGTAGTGAGACCAGCTATGTTATATGGGTTGGAAACAATGGCATTGACAAAAAGGCAAGAGTCAGAGCTTGATGTGGCAGAGCTGAAGATGTTAAGATTTGCACTGGGTGTGACGAGGATGGACAGGATTAGGAATAAGTATATTAGAGGGTCAGCCCAGGTTGGAAGGTTTGGAGACAAAGCCAGAGAGGCAAGATTACATTGGTTTGGACATGTGCTGATGAGGGATGCAGGAGTATATTGGGAAAAAGATGCTAAGGATGAAGCTGCCAGGTAACAGGAAAAGAGGAAGGCCTAATATAAGGTTTATGGATGTGGTGAGAGAGGACATGCAGGTGGTTGGTGTGACAGAGCAAGATGCAGAGGACAGGAAGAAATGGAAACAGTTGATCTGCTGTGGCGACCCCTGACAGGAGCAGCCGAAAGAAGAAGAAGAAGTGAAACAATAATTGTTATTAAAACAGAATTAAGACCAAAAACTACAAAGGAATGTCAAATGCCAGTTAGATGAATTAACTGCTGATATAGAATAATCATTTCTTGCAAATCTTTAAGATTAATATACGTTTTATGTACAAACAATATCTTGCTGCTTAAAAAATCAGGATGCCCTTTCAGGATTTTCCAGTTAGTTTCTATAATGTTTTTTATACCAAAACTATCAACACTGTACAGTAAGGAAAGGCACCATAATAACTGACATTTTGTTTGTTTCTGTTGTTTTGCACAGCCTTTCCCTTTACACAAAATGAGTGCATAGTGATCACAAATTTTAGCACAAACATCACAAAAGATCTGATTAATCATTTCTTCACTATAATGTCTGTCAACCAAATATTGCTTCAACAAGGGTAGCTCTTTTATAAATTTGTCACCCGGAGACACCAATTTAGATAATCTAATGGCTTAACCTTTCAGCAAATTTTTTGAAAATGCTGACCACTGCTAGCATGTACATAACTGTCTGTGAAGGTACATTTCCTAAGAATTACTCACTCTGTCAACATAAATTTAAGTGCCCAGATATCACATATCACTACTCATTACATTAGCTGTGAAGCAAAGTCGGTTGTGCTGTTAAAACAGTCCAAAAAATTCTGTTAACAGCTCATCAGTACCATGTCACCCTAGATATACATCAAACCTTGATCCATTTACAATATCTGACTCAGACATACATCCTTTCTCATTTAAGTACTAAATCTGTGAATGGTGGTTCCATGACATCTCCCACTACCAAAAATGTGCATTAATAAGAAAGAGGTCAGGCAAACTAGTATAATGGTTGCTGCTGTTAAAGGGTGCTCTTGATATTATAACACGTCTCATCTCGAAGCATTCTGTTTGAAGGACAGCAATAAAAAGATATTTAACATCTACTATGACTAGAAATAATCCTTCATTTAAATGAATATGTTGTCCTTTATCTACAAAATACCCATGATTCCATGGTACATGATCAAGAGTTCTGCAGTACACCCATTCATGTACCTGCCAATTTATATCGCCAGGACTTAGTTCTTGAAGTAATTGGTCAGAACATTGCATTCTTGAAAACATGAAGAATACATGAAAACAGAAAGGTGCATTTATGAATTCTGAAAATACTACAAGTCATACTAGCCAAGGATGATTAACACACAGAAATTCATACATCCATGGGCTCAAGCTCAATGCCAAGAAATGTATCGTTATCCCCTTTAGGAAAAAACATGTACCCATGAATTACCACATAGGTGGCAGTACACTAAACATCCAAAGTGTGATAAGAGACTTAGGGACACAGGTGGACAGTGGTCTCACCTTCGATAACCACATTGCCACAACAGTCATAAATCCTTCTATGTGGCACACCTCATCACTAAGGGCTTTTCATCCAGAAAAAAAGAGGTCATTGTCCCACTGTACTCATCCTTCATTAGACCCATTATAGAATACAACGCCCCGTTTGGTATGTACCTCTCAAGACATCTGCAACAACTGGAAAGGCCACAGAAATACCTCACTAAAATTATCACAGGCCCAAAGCAGATGCCCTACACTGGCCACCTTAAAAAACTCCAGCTATACTCTGTCGCATATTGTCTACTCAGAGGCAATCTCTGCTCAACATACAAGACCATATCAAACCCAGAGCTGTTGGACATGCTACACTTAAAGAAATCCCAATCTCTCGGAGCCACATGCTCCAGGGATCTAAACTTTGTCATCACAATAAACAAAATATGCTGGAAGGATAGGTTCCTGACCCAGAGACTCCCCAGACTCTGGAATAGACTGCCCATACATGTCAAGCAGAGCACCTATTTGGCCCTCTTCAAAAGGAACCTTGACGATCGGATGGGAGAAAGGAAATTCACCCCAGGGATCATGTCAGTCGCCCTGCTAGACAGGGGTCCAGGGAAGTAAATAGTGTGGGAAGAAGTAGCCAGGGAATTGCTATGGCTAGGCTTGTATAGGCCCCAGGGCCAATAGCCTAGTACCAACCTATGAACCTATATAATGTTACTGTGTATTAAATCCAGCAGTTCATCACCAATACAAATCTGTCTTGCCTGTAATTCGTACAAATTAGCCTGTTTGTAATTGTCATCATTTGTCAAGAAGGAAAAAAAATGCATTCGTGATATTTGCTGCTGTCCATGAACACCATCCCATCCCTTCCTTATCCGCCTTCATAATCCTTAATTATTAGTTGCAGCTCAAATCCTTCAGTATTTTAAATTTGGAACTAGAAAAGTTATAAAAATATTTTATAGATCTACAAATGCCAATACAGCTGCTAATAGGGAAATAAAAGTCCTTCTCTTCCTTAAAGTAATGTCAGTATTTACAACTGACAATTCATGCACAGCACATTTTAAACTAAGCTTAAGAGTATATAGCTTCACGTTAATCAGTCTCTGCACAAAAGTTGCCCATCTGGCTGGAATGAAAACCCCTGTTAAAAATTATTTTGTTCTTGAGTTGATGCTAGAGAGGCTAAGATTGTATACCTCAAACAAATGTTCCCTGCCAGTTTACATCTGCTTTACCTAGCATTGCCTTACCATCTCCCACTGCAACTCAGCTCATCTTGTTGACCTTAGTGGAATAAACGTATTGGTCACTCGACTGTTCCAAAATTGCTCAGCCTCTGTTTTAACAGGGATTTCTCTTGTTTCATACCTTGTTGAACTAGGCTGTTCTCTTTTTAGCAAGTCTCTGAGACCTTCCAGAGGGGATGGAGGTGGCATTGTTCAAGACAAGAACACCTCCTCTTAGCATGTCGATTAGAAACCTGAGGCTCTGCTCTCCCACCAGCACTTATATGACTGATGAAGCTTCCAGCAGTGGTTTTTGGTTTGCAAGCCACACCTTTTGAATATTCATTGAGATATATTGTATACTTCTTCAGTTTTCTTAGAGGCAGAATATCTCCAAACTTAACCAGCTTAGCAAATATGCCACTGTATACAGAGTGAAACCATTCAAAATACGTATCTCTTGAGATGATTTTGTATAATTTTTCTGTTTTAATTTTCAAGTTTGCAATTCTTGATTCACTGCGCTTAAGATACAGGGACATAAAAAACAATATCAAGCAAGTGATCATGGGGACCATAATCTGCCCAGCCACATATACCTTTAATCATTCACACATAAAAGTTCTTGCCTCCTTTTTCAAGCATTTAATACTGACTACCTCCTAAACTGAGTGGGTAAGAACAACTCAAGCCTTGTGTAAATTTGTCCCTACCCAATTATCAAGATTAGCCTTAAGTAGTAGTTTGTTTCACTTGTAGTAGCGACTTCTTCCATAGGCTGGGTGTAGATTGAGTTAAGACCCTATCACTCTAGTGAGTCTTATTTGTAGATTTAGGTCATTAGCACAGATATTTGTAGAGTTTCTGTTTTTTTCTCTAGTGAAACTGGAGGCCAAATTAAGGCTGGATTTGACATGGCAGAAAAGGTGTGGTGCATGTCACCTCAGAGCATCTTGTTGGCTACTATCTACAAGGAGAGTTGTGCTACTCTCTCAGTATAGTTTAAGGATATTTATTAACTTATAGTTCACCCCACTGAAAAATGATACTTATTTTATGTGCAGTGTTGAATTTTCAAAAAGCCTATTAGGAATTTTTTTAAACTGTATTCTATACCATATATTCATATATTGCACAGTCCTTACAATGGCACACTTGCTCTTTGAGCCAGTGGTTCACCTACTTCAGTTTCCTATTTGGATCCAGTGCCCCCTACCACTTTTCTTCTTACATTTACAGTACTATAATAGTTCCTGCCATTCTCTCTTCCTCTTCCCACCCTTTTTTTTGTTCAGTTTCAGGAATCTCCTGGCCACATTCAGGAATTTTCTGCAAAGTTCCTCTCAAGTTATGTTTTTCCTTCTTCCAGTACCTCACTATAATACTTATTTCTGTTGGCATGATTTTTATTTCTTTCCTTTCCTTCCTACTACACCCCATTCCATCCTCCTCTCTTCCCCACATAAAAATATGGTCTGGTTCCCCTTCTTTGCCATATAAACTGTTTCCTTTTTCTGCTGCATGTTACCATATCCCTCTTACCCATACTTAGCCCAATAACATGTGTCTAAATTTTGCCTACTCTTACCCACATCTCTAGCAGTCCCGTGTTTCCTTTCCACCCCCTCGGTGTAGTCTCCATGGAGTCAGGTACCATCTGTGGTGTACTATCAGGTGCAGGCCTCCTGATACATGCACCTTTTCTGTTAATATTACTGCCTTTGTCACATGACTCCATGTCTTTTCCTTTGCCAGTAATCCTTCCTCCTTGCTCCATTCTCTCTTTATCATCTTCACTGTACAATTCTCCTGCATATTCCTCTGGTCCACATACATTTTCCTTGCTCTACCCTTGTCATTCCTTGTCCACTTTTTCATGGTATTGTGTTCCCTTTCATTCTCATCCCTACCTTCTTCTTGTGGTCTTTCTTTTCCTCTAATTCTAGACATTTCTTAGAGACCTTATAATACACCCACCATTCTCCCTGGGTAAGACAGAATTCATCCTTCAGTTCTTGTAGGCTCTTGATGACTTGTGCTCCTGTCAGTCCTTCTTTTATCAGTTGATGGATATCTTTATGTATTCCAATAGCTTATCACATGGTTATCTTTTTCTTTCCTATAAACTCAACTCATTCTCGTTTTTCCTATAAATCTTTTACTTTTTCTATCTCCCGTTCCATGCTTTACCATCTTCTCAAATCCTCCTCCAGTTTCTCTTTGTATTCGCCCTTCCATTCCCTAACCTCAGCCTCCTTGTTCTATTCCTCTTTGCTGTTGTGGTCCCCCTTATTAAATTATAGCTCAGTGCCTATGGAGGGAAGTGCAGGAGTCTCCATTACCTTTTCTTCTTTGTCAGTTTTAATTCTTCTTTCCCAGTCCTCCTCCCCATCCCATTTTCCACCGATTTTGGATTGGATTGTGAGCTCACTCCTCTGGATCTACTGTCAGGTTCCATTGAATGTGTGTTATCACTGACTTGATCATCATCCCAATTATACTGAACCTACCTAAGATCATGAATGTTCTTCCTTCTCTGTTTTAAATGTTATCTTGCCTTTCATTTCCTCCAGATTTTTACTCAGCATGTCAAGCAATGAGCTTCCAGTCTGTGTGCCCATGTGCTTTGGGTACATTTTCTCCTTTATAGGCCTATTCCTCATTTTCCTTTGCTATCCCCAACCTCGTAACCACCACAATTTTTTCATATTACACCTTAGATGTGATACCAGGGATGAATCAAAGACGGAGCTCATACCAGTTATATTAAGTACAGAGCAAATTAGTTAAGGTTGGTGTGTCTAATAATTATTTGCTGCACCTAATGTGTAACTTCTGGGAAATCAGATATGCATTTGGGTGTTAAAGGCATTTAACTAAAGTTTAGGCTGAGTTCTGAATTACTCTGTGATAAGGCTTCACATAACCAGTAGCAACACTATCACTTTCCTTAATACTGTCTACCATGACTGGACATTTTCCTGTGAAAGTAAAACAATTTAAATGCCGTACAAAGTTTAGAAAGCACAAAGCCAGCAACTTAAAGTGACAAGTCTTACAGAAGGAAGTGCATTAATATGCACACTTAGAATATGGAGCCTCCTTTATGCCTTTTACTCTGTTCCATGTTCCCAGTAACACCCCAGTATATCTGCTAATAACAGACAGTAGACACACTAAAAGGTCTGAGGTATTTTTTAGTGAAGAGCTCACAGTTTATCTGGTTGACTTTGTTTAGGCAACTAAGATTTATAATCTCTTAAGGCTTGGTTCTCTTTTTTATAACAAACTCTTCTAAAAACAGGTAAAATTAAGTAAAGCGATCACATACCTTTGCAATGGGATCATCTAACAAACGTCTTCAGCTTTACTCATTCATTTACTCTATTCAGATGCCAGATTCTGTGATTCAGACATGAAAACATTTACAGACCAGCAGGGACTCAGTGTGCAACCATACGACAAATGAGACTAAAGCAGAGTTGCCCAGACTATTAAGTACTAGATGCCAAACACCTGTGAAGGAAAAAAAGTCAAACACAGGAAATGAGGCAGGCAGAATATGCCTTGAGAAACAAGTTATTTCAAAGCATTTAAAATATATGCAAACTTATTCAGAATGCCCACATATACCTGCAAGTTATTCCTATTTCTAGAAGCTGAGTTTGTCAGTGCTGATCCCACTTTGTTATTGACTGGGACTTACTGACATTTAATAAACTTAGTGGATATTTCTGACATTTACACAGGAGGAAACTGCCACTCAGTACAGAATAATACATAATATGATGTATTTAACAAGCTTTTACACACAGCCAGAGGGCTTGGACAGCACTGAAACCCAGCGAGCATTAAAAAAATGCAAGCGCTGAGAAATAAACTAAGTGAAAGATAATCAAGTATAAACAAAAGCACTGCTTCCATTGTATGTACATAAAATGACAAAATGTGTTTGTTAAGCATTGATTGCAGTCACAAAATACATGGAAAAGTGATAATGTATAACCAAACACAATGCCTCTTCATAGTGGGACTGTTTATGTTATTTTGTAGAAAAACAGAATTTCTGTTACATATGCTATTTTTACAAGAAAAACATTATGCATGCCATTTTTTAATGTAAAAGAAATAACAATGATAACAATTACACATATCTCAGCGCGCTGCAATTTTACATTGCAGTCTCAGTCCTGACCTCTGATCATTGTGAGGAGTCCGCATGCTCTCCCCTTGACATTGTGGATTTTCTCCTAGTAAACTGATTTCCTTCCACTTCCCATAAACGTGCTGTCTGGCTGCACTAAATGACCCCCAAATATTACACTTTCCAGAAGGAATTAAAGAAGGCCAAGTTCACTTACTAGCTGGCAAATAAAATTCAGTGAATGGGGTAAAAGGTCATGTGGATAGAGCACTATGCATTCAGAATTCTTCACAAACCCTGCATTATACAGGTTCCTGGGGTCAGTCCAGTTCCAGTTAGAGCTGCACTGGTGATATGCAGCTATTAGTCAAAGGATACTGTTAGCACTACTGAATACTTCAAAACGTGATGAGCACACACACACACGCATACACACACACACACACACACACGCACCCCTGATGGCAGCATGCTTTATTCAATCACGTGTAAATGTCTTGCAACTTCTCCCTGATGTCTCTTTCTTCAGTGTAAGTTATGCAACTAAAGAGAAGTTCAAACACAACATGGTGGTGGTAAGTGCAAGCCATAAGGTGTAAGTGTATCTCAATACTTCCACACAAAATTCTCAAAAGGGAACCAAACAAAAACATAGCAACTCACCAAAAATGGAGTCACCTCATGCTTGAAAACACGGAAGCTGGTGGAGAGACTACTATGTAAGAATGAAGAAAGGGGTCAGTGCAATACTTCTCTGGCAAAGACAAAGATAATTTCACAACTATTGAGGAAACAAAATATACTAACCAATATTTATGTGCATTCAATTTAGTTTTGTAGCTGTTGTGAGTGCTTATATGGAGGGTATTGGATAACTGACATTTTAGGGTTTCTATACGAAAGGTACTTATCTTTATGAACGGAAATAGTAAAGATGCACTTAAAGAAACATGCTCTGTGAAATGCCAAGTTGTGCACATGAAAGAGACAGCTCCAAGAGATGCAAGTGTACTTTTTCTGAACCAAAGATAGCATCTCTTATATACCAAAACGAATTAGAAAAAAATGTATTTCTTTTCATCGTAGAGGAGTACTAGTAAAACATATATCTCATACGTCAATGTTTACATATATAAATACAAAACATATATGTGTTCACATGCATGCTTATGTACATACACACACACACACACACACACACACACACACACACACACACACACACACACACACACCAACATATGGTTTACTACCACAATTTTGAAGCCCACAAGATTGATATGCATAATAATCCAACAATTTTCCAAAAATCTACACACCTCCACCCAGCATGCCTCCCTTATACAGTATGCTGATGATTCGACTCTTATCTGCTCTGCTCCATCACTTGCCACTCTACAACTCACAGAAGAATCCTTCAGTTTTGTAGAAAGTTGGATTACTGATATCCAACTAATCCTAAACCCCAATAAGACAAAATTGCTACTTTTCACACCCAATAAATCTATACCTACCCCTTATCCTTTTCAATCTCTACCAATAATGGTACCATCATATCTCCCTCTGGGGTCTATATTATATATTCAAAGTTTCAAAACTTCAAACATCATATAATCAAACATATATGACTGAAGTTTTAAAACTTTGAACATTAAAAAACAAACAAACAAAAAAAAACAAAAGAAACTTACCTGAACGCTGTAAGCAAGGGGGCAAGCCTCCCTGCACCCCCAACACCCCCCGCTACTTAAATATACCAACTCCGAGACTGCACTACAGCGAAATATAGGGAAATATTCCCTATGGCAATCTCACTTCACTAAAATACAGTCTCGGATTTGGTATATTTAAGTAGCGGGGGGTTTGGGGGCTGCAGGCCCCCCTGCTTACAACAATCAAGTACGTTTCTTTTTCTTTTCTTTTTTTTATATGTTCGAAGTTTTAAAACTTCGGGTCATATAAGTCCGATTATATGACGTTCGAAGTTTTGAAACTTCAAACATATAATATAGACCCTCCCTCTGACCATACCAAACTCCGCGGCGTAGAAATTAACAATAACCTACTCTTTGATGTCCACATCTCACAAACCATAAAAAAGGTCCAAAAAATGGGAATCTTATATAGGCAGGGGCGACCCGTGCTATTGGACTGCCGGACTGTAGCCCCCTCAACAAAACAACTACAAACAAATTTAAAAAAAAAAGAAAAAAAAAGAAAAAAAATTTTTTTTAAATTCGCGGACTTCGCACATGCGCAGTAGTCCAGACTACTGCGAGTCTACTGCGCATGCTCCAGGCAGTCCGGCAGTCCAGGTAGGGAAACATGAGGAGACGTCTGTGCACTTTTAAAGTGCACAGACTCGCTGGGAAAACACATCGGGGCCGGACTGCAACACCAGCAGTCAGTCTCTCTCATCAGGAAGGGTTTGGATCTCACGGGACTTTGGATTACGTTATGGAGAATGGGCAGCAAGGAATGGTAGGGAAGTGTGTGAATGAATGTATGCCTATTTGAATGGACATGTGTGTGTGTGTGTGAAAATGCCCCAGGTGCTCATGGTGGTGTGGTAGGGAATACCTCAGGCTTGAACCCTGTACCCTGTATGCAGGTGTTAAAGACTTGAGTTCCCTACCCACCACCATTTGCAAAAAAATTGCAGATTTTTGCCTCACATTTGATCTGATCTGTTACTCATAATATCTGTGGTTTGTAAATGTTGCAATGCTTTATATTTGATGGTGTAGTAGTAGCATTGTTGCCTCACAGCTGCAGGTTCTCAGGTTTGATTTTTGGCTGGGGTTCCTTCTTTGTTGGGTCGTTTGCTTGATATTTGATGGTGTAGTAGTAGCAGTGTTGGGGGTTCCTTCTTTGTGGGGGTTGTTTGCTTGATATTTGATGGTGTAGTAGTAGCATTGTTGCCTCACAGCTGCAGGTCTTCAGGTTTGATTCTTGGCTGGGGTTCCTTCTTTGTGGGGTCTGTATCTTCTCCCTGTGTTTGTGTGGGTTTGCTTTTGTGTCCTCCCATGTTACGAAGACATGTCTGCATTATTTCTTCCTGGGCCTCTGCTGAAAATTGTTTTTTTGTTCCAAGTCAGACTGTCCTGATTAACAAATGTTAAATAAAATTGACAGGCATTTGAATTTCAGACTTCAGGTTTCTGAATATTTAATTTCTTAAGTATTTGATGGTGCAGTGGCAGTATTGTTGCCTCATAGCTACAGGATTTGTGGTTTGATTCTTGGCTGTGGTGCCTTCTTTGTGGAGTCTCCATCTTATCTCTGTGTTTGTGTGGATTTGCTCTGGTATCCTGCCATTTTACAAAGACGTGTCTACAGTATTTCTCCCTGGGCCTCTGCTGAAAATTGTTTTTGTTCCATCAGAAGTAAAATTGACAGGCATTTGAATTTCAGACTTCATAGTCTTCAGAAAATACATAGTAAAACAACTTTTTATTCTAGCAATAAATATATAGTAACACAACCTTTTATTATAGCAATTTTTAAGTTTATAAGATGACTATTTGAAATTTTTCCTTATTTTTGGGACTGTAATACCCTGTTAGTGGCTTTGTCCAGGTTTTTGTGCTAAGGTTGACAGCTATGGCAAGAACTGAATTCACTGAATATGTTTGAGGGCTGTATTCCCTCATTACTGGGTTTGTCCAGGTGTTTTGTGCTAAGGGGTTGGCAGCTATGGTGAGAACTGAATTAATTAAATGATAGCCATTTAAGTTTCAGTCTTCCTCTCGTTCACAAAACAGCTGATTTGGCATAGTGGTATGTTGCTCTTGACTGTTTTGCACAGGGACCTTGTCTGTAAAATGTACGGTGGTAACACAGCATTTTTCTTTCCCAAAGCAGGTGATTTGGCATAGTGGTATGTTCTGACTCTTTTTTGCACAGGGACTTTGGTAGTAAAATGTATGGTGGTACCGTGGTAACACAGCATTTTATTCTAGCAGCTTTCCAAGATTATACAAGCAATGTTTAATGTGTCCCTGGTTTTTGCCCTTTTGACCCACCCCAATAAATTTTGCTTTTTCCAGACTTCTTGTGCTGCGAAGTTGAGATGCAGTTGAGTATTGAGCAGATTTTACAAGGAGCTGAGAGCTGCAGCAGAAGAGAAGTTTAGTGCTAATAGCACAACAGGCTGTATGCTTGCTTTTGATGCAGAAGGTTGTTGGTTCTACTCCCATAAGGGGTGAATGCTGAAAGTTAAAATACTAATTATGAGCCTGTTATCAGTTTGCCATCCATTTCCTATTGCAATATTACTAGCTTATTTTTAATGTAATTTAGGCAATTTATTCCACAGGGGCATCAGACACTTTATTGTTCGATGAAACCATGAAATATAAAGGTGATTGCTAGCACCAACCTCTTCATTACAGATTTATTTAACGTGGAATTATTTAGATGACTTTTTTACTACTTCAGAGATTGTGCATATTTACTGATAATGGTGGACTGTAGAATTGTGCATATTTACTGATAATAGTGGACTGTAGAAGTTTGAGTAGACTTTTATGATGGAAATGTTCTGAATTGGACAGTTTTGTTTCATTGTTTACTGGAAAAATGTTCAAAGCAATAGGAAGGTGTATCAAATAGCACATGTATGTTTCATATGCAAGGGGCCTATGATTTGAAAACAGCCCAGAATTAATTTTTATCTGCCACGAGTAAAATGTATTTTCTTTGAATGTGGATTTTAATGTTGTTTCAGTGAATGTGAGTTTCAAGGGCAGATATGGTTTAATGCCAAGTTTGTTATGTCTTAGTGTTTGTGCTGTAAAATGCAAAAATAAAACTTTCAAATGAAGTTCAAATCATCATAGAAGTAAATCAGTATGCACATTAGTGTTTATGGTAAATGGAGTGAAATAGCAAATTAATGGATCATTGGAATGGCTGCAGGGAGGCTCCATTCGACCAGGGTTTTGTGAGGGGGAAGGGCAACAAACTTAGACAGCCCCAGCTGAACCATACCTCCCAACTGTCCAGATTTTCAAAGAATGAATAGATGTTTTGCTTCTTATTTTTGATTTGTTCCTCATAAAAATTTGTGGTTTTCTGGCAAATAATTTAGGAGTTAAGTCACT
Source organism: Protopterus annectens (assembly GCF_019279795.1). Classification (NCBI taxonomy): domain Eukaryota; kingdom Metazoa; phylum Chordata; order Ceratodontiformes; family Protopteridae; genus Protopterus; species Protopterus annectens. The sequence goes on along the minus strand of NC_056731.1, from coordinate 429,960,218 downwards.
AAATAATGACACACCTAGTTTCAGACTTCATAACCTTCAGAAAAACGCATGCTAAAGTAAGACCTGTTCTATCAACTGTCCCAGTTTATAGAAGAGCATTTTTTAGTACTGTTTATATGTTCCCCCCAATATATTTGGCCTTGGCCAGATTTATGTCCCAGTTTATACAAGAGCAATTTTTAGTACTGTTTATATGTTCCCCCAATATATCTGGCCTTGTCCAGATTTATTGCATTAACAGGTTGAGAGGTACATGCAAATAAATTGCTTTATAGAATTAGGCATAGCCAAACCTCTGAAATGTCCCTGATTTTGACTCAAAATGTTGCTCTTCCCCTAATGATCCCTCCACAAAATAGCAATTTTGGAAGAAAACATGGAGGGTTTATAATTAAGAAATAACTGTAATAATCAGATTACTTTTATTTCAGAAATGCATGTAGATTATTTTATTTTGTCAGCTGCTCAAGTTAGCAGTACTAATATTAAAGTGTCCCTTCTTTGACAGGTTCCCAGCTGTATTGTGTTGCTATTTTATATTTTTACATCACATTTTTGGTCCATTTTTCATAAAATTGTGTTTTTTTGGCAAATTAGTGACAAATAATTAAAGACCGAAGTTAGAAAATAATGACAGACATTTGAGTTTCAGATTTCATACAATTCAGAAAATTCATACTAATGCAATACCTCTATTAGCTTTCTAAGGTTATAAGAGCGATATTTTAAAAATTGTCCTTATTTTTGGGCCTTTGTCCCATTTCTTTGTATGGCTTTGTCCAGATTTCTTGCTCTGAGGTTGAGAGGTATGACAAATGTGTCAGGGCCATCACAAGTCAGCCAGAGACATTTCAAACTGTGACATACTTGTTACACCCCACTCCCCCATGTAGTGACTCTGGATGTGTCGAAGCAAGGCAAGGAGTAGTTATGCAGTGTAAATGTGCAGAGAATCCCACCCATCCAAGGTAGACACAAGTACTAGAGTGGCTTTTCATCTGTCCTTGATTTTTGCAGAATGGTCTGGTTTCTGTCATATTTTTTGTACTGTTGATTTATGCTTATTACTCAAAGTGCATGTTGCTCTGTGTTTAAGTAGCAATACTTTAATGACCATCAGGTAAGCTTGACTGAGATTGCAAGATGCAAGTAAGCTTTAATAAACATACTGTTAAAGAATTGCCAACATTGAAAGCCTTTCTGTTGCCATGTAGAGAATACTTAACTACATAATGTATAAGCCTTGGGTATTGAAATGCATATGCCAGTATTTGTAATAAAGGACATAATTACATTATTTTAAGAGTCTCATTACACTTGGAGACTTACAGTCATCTCTGCAGACTTTAACCATAAACCGAATGCCAATCGTGTGGTCTATAACCTGTACAGTAATCCTTTTAAGCAATGTATCTTGAGCTTATTTCTTGTTTGCTTTTCATTTTTTACTTTGATCATGTTTTCCCCATGAAACAAGTAGTTGTCAGGCAGCAGGTCTTTTTTGGATAAGGAACATTTTTACAAGTGGGGGCATCAGAGATTTCTACTTTCAGCATGTTACTTGTTACTTTAATAAAGCTGAATATAAATTATAATTAGAACTGCAGTGCAAGAAGTGGTTTGAGTTGAGTGCTGCTTGTTTTTCTTATACTTGATTTTGACTGGCATTCCATTAATGTATTTAAAAAAAAGTAATTTATTTCTTCATGCCTCACAACCTTTTTGTTTCCATCTAGATATTAAGCTGTCATGCAGCCAATGCACTGAAATATTTTTATTCTTCTACACTTCATTTTGTCTTGATTGGACTCTCATGACAACTGTTTGGCACCCAATGCAGTATATTTAGTTTTTGTGGTTTGCTACTACAGGTGTTTGTGTGTGTGGTAGGGAATACCTCAGGCTTGAATCCTGTACCTTGTATGCAGGTTTTAAAGACCTTAATTCCCTACCCACCACCATTTGTGAAAAAAAACTGCAGATTTTTGCCTCATGTTTGATCTGATCTGTTCCTCATAATATCTGTGGTTTGTAAATGTTGTAATGCTGGATATTTGATGGGGCAGTTGTAGCATTGTTGCCTCACAGCTGCAGGTTCTTAAGTTTGCTTCTTGGCTGGGGTGCCTTCTTTGTGGGGTCTTTATCTTCTCCCTGTGTTTGTGTGGGTTTGCTTTTGTGTCCTCCCATGTTACAAAGACATGTCTGCATTATTTCTTCCTGGGCCTCTGCAGAATTTTTTTTTTGTTCCAAGTCAGACTGTCCTGATTAACAAATGTTAAATAAAATTGACAGGCATTTGAATTTCAGACTTCAGGTTTCTGAATGTTTAAGTCCTTGCATATTTGATGGTGCAGTGGTAGTATTGTTGCCTCGCAGCTATAGGTTTTCTGGTTTGATTCTTGGCTGGGGTGCCTTGTGTGTGGAGTCTGCATCTCCTCCCTGTGTTTGTGTGGATTTGCTCGGGTGCCCTGTCATTTTACAAAGACGTGTCTGCAGTATTTCTCCCTGGGTCTCTGCTGAAAATTGTTTTTATTCTGTCAGCAGTAAAATTGATAGCCATTTGAATTTCAGACTTCATGTTCTTCAGAAAATACATAGTAACACAACTGTAACACAACCTTTTATTCTAGCAATTTTCTAAGTTTATAAGATGAATATTTGAAATTTGTCCCTATTTTTGGGACTGCATTCCCTCATTATTGGATTCGTCCAGGTCTTTTGTGCTAAGGTTGACAGCTATGGCAAGAACTGAATTCACTGAATGTTTTAGGGCTGTATTCCCTCATTACTGGGTTTGTCCAGGTGTTTTGTACTAAGAGGTTGACAGCTATGGTGAGAACTGAATTCACTAAATGATAGCCATTTAAGTTTCAGTCGTCCTCTTTTACAGAGCAGCTGATTTGGCGTAGTGGTATGTTGCTCTGTTTTGCACAGGGAGCTTGGCAGTAAAATGTATGGTTCTAGCAACTTTCCAAGATTATACAAGCAATGTTTGTGTCCCTGGTTTTTGGGCTTTTGCCCCCCCCCCCCCCAATACATTTTGGCTTTTTCCAGTTTTCTTGTGCTGCAAAGTTGAGTATTGAGTAGATTTTACAAGGAGCTGAGAGCTGCAGGGGAACAGAAGTTTAGTGCTGCTTAAGTGAAGTTGGTTTGCCTTGTTAATAGCACAACAAGTTGTATACTTATCTTTGATGCAGAAGGCTGTGGGTTCTACTCCCACAAGGGGTGGATGCTGCTGTACTGAGAATGTTCTTCTTGGTGAAGATACTAACTATGACCTCGTTATCAGTTTGCCATCCATTTCCTCTTGCAATATTACTAGCTTATCATTTTTTTTATGTAATATAGGCAATTTATTCCTGAGGGGCAACAGGCACTTTATTTTTCGATGAAACCATGAAATATAAAGGTGTTTGCTAGCAGCAACCTCTTCATTAGTTACAGATTTCTTTAATGTGGAATTATTTAGATGACTTTTACTTCTTCAGAGATAGTGCATATTTACTGATAATGGACTGTAGAATTGTGCATATTTACTGATAATGGACTGTAGAATTGTGCATATTTACTGATAATGGTGGACTGTAGAATTGTGCATATTTACTGATAATGGTGGACTGCGGAAGTCTGAGTAGACTTTTATGATAAATGTTCTGAACTGGGCAGTTTTGCCATTATGGCTGCATGCATTTTGTTTCATTGTTTACTGGAAAAATGTTCAAAACAAATTTAAAACGCCCTCTAACAACTGTAATATATTGTACAAGGAATACAATTTAGTACAATGAGGAAGGTGCATGAAAGAGCACATGTATGTTTCATATGCAAGGGGCCTATGATTTGAAAACAGCCCAAAATTAATCTTTATCTGCCACTGGCAAAATGTATTTTCTTTGAATGTGGGTTTCAATGCTGTTTCAATGAATGTGAGTTTCAAGAGCAGAGAAGTTTTAATGCTAAGTTTTCATTGTGAGACTGCATTGCTTTGTTTAGTAGATGACTTAGTGTTTGTGCTGTAAAATACAAAATAAAACTTTCAAATGAAGTCCAACTCATCATACAAGTAAAGCAGTATGCACATTAGTGTTTATGGTAAATGGAGTGAAATAGCCAAGTAATGGTTCATAGGAATGGCTGCAGAGGCTCCATTCAACCGTGATTTTGTCAGGGGGGAAGGGCAGCAAACTCAGACAGGCCCAGCTGAACTATACCTCCCAACTGTCCAGATTTTCAAAGAATGAATAGATTTTTGCTTCTTATTTTTGGTTTGTTCTTCATAAAATTTGTAGTTTTCTGGCAAATCATTTAGAAATTAAGTCACTAAATAATGATACACTGAGTTTCTGACTTCATAACCTTCAGAAAAATGCATGCTAAAGTAAGAACTGTTATTCTATCAACTGTCTTAATTTATACAAGAGCAATTTTTAGTATTGTTTATATGTTCCCCCAGTATATTTGGCCTTGTTCAGATTTACTGCATTAACAGGTTCAGAGGTACATGCAAATAAATTGCTTTATAGAATTAGGCATAGCCAACCTCTCAACTGTCTCTGATTTTGGCTTAAAATGTTGCTCTTCCCCCTAATAATCCCTCCGCAAAATAGCAATTTTGAAAGAAAACATGGAGGGTTTACAATTAAGAAATAACTGTAATAATCAAAGTTATAGATTACTTGAAATGCATGTAGATTCTTTTATTTTGTCAGCTGCTCAAGTTAGCAGTGCTAATATTAAAGTGTCCCTTCTTTGACAGGTTCCCAGCTGTATTGTGTGGCTATTTTATATTTTTGCATCACATTTGGTCCATTTTTCATAAAATTGTGTTTTTTGGCAAATTAGCGACAAATCACTAAAGACTGAAGTTAGAAAATAATGGCAGACATTTGAGTTTCAGATTTTATACCCTTCAGAAAAGTCATACTAATGCAAGACCTATTCTATTATCTTTCTAAGTTTATTAGAGCAATATTTAAAAATTGTCCTTATTTGTGGGCATTTGTCCCACTTCTGTGTATGGCTTTGTCCAGATTTCTTGCTCTGAGGTTGAGAGGTATGACACATGTGTCTGGGCCATCACAGTCAGCCAGAGACATTTCAAATTGTGACATACTTGTTGCACCCCACTCCACCATGTACTGACTCTGGATGTGTCCAAGCAAGGCAAGGAGTAGCTATGCAGTGTAAATGTGCAGTGTGTCTCCCCATCCAAGGTAGACACAAGTACTACAGTGGCTTTTCATCTGTCCTTGATTTTGCAGAAAGGTCTGGTTTCTGTCATATTTTTGTACTGTTGATTTATGCTTATTACTCAAAGTGCCTGTTGCTCTGTGTTTAAGTAGCAATGTTTTAATGACCATAATGTAAGCTTGTCTGAGATCATAAGATGCAAGTAAGCTTTAATAAGCATACTGTTAAAGAATTGCCAACATTGAAAGCCTTTCTGTTGTTGCCATGCAGAGAATACTTGACTAGATAATGTATAAGCCTTGGGTATTAAAGGACAGGATTCCATTATTTTAAAAAGCTCATTACACTTGTTGGAGACTTCCAGTCATCTCTACAGACTTTACCCGTAAACTAAACAGAATGCCAATCATGTGTGGTCCATAACCTGTACAGTAATCCTTTAAGCAATGTATCTTGAGCTTGTTTCTTGTTTGCTTTTCATCTTTTACTTACATGTTTTCCCCATGCAACAAGTAGATAGTTGTCAGGCAGCAGGTCTTTTTTGGATAAGAAACATTTTTACAAGTGTGGGCATCACAGAGATTTCTACTTTCAGCATGTTACTTGGCACTTTAATAAAGCTGAATATAAATTATAATTAGAACTGCAGTGCAAGGAGAAGTGGTTTGAGTTGAGTGCTTCTGGTTTTGCTTGTACTTGATTTTGACTGGCATTCCAGTAATGTATTTAAAAAGTAATTTATTTTTTCATGCCTCACAACCTTTTGTTTCCATCTAGATATTAAGTAAGCTATCATGCAGATAATGCATTGAAATATTTTTATTCTTCTACACTTATTTTTGTCTTGATTGGACTCTCATAATGATGGTTTGCCACCCAGGGCAGTGTATTTAATTAAAGTTAGTTTTTGTGGTTTTGAGCATAGCTCCTCCCCTTTCTGGTTGGCTACACCCCTTCCCCTTGACCCCACCCATTCAGCTGGCTGCTGCAGCCCCCCTTTGATTTGAAGTCACCAGCCGCCACTGTATATAGGCATAAACAATTCCTCTCAGGACAGGCACAGATCACTGCAGCCCAAACCCATCTACTCTCCACTCTAATGTAAGCCACACCAATTCTTACCCAAGTCAGAAAACTTGATCTCACTAGACTTGAATCTTGTTACAATAAAATTGCCAAGTTTGCTAACAACTTCACCTTCAGAACCCATCACTATCAATCTCTAAGGGAACTACAATGGTTAGAACTTCCCCAGCTACTCAATTACCACCAGCTAGTCATTGCCTTTAATATTGTTAGACATCCAGGGAAAAAAACAACTAAGCCAGTTACTCTCTTTATACAGTACTAATCATCCTCTCCAATTTACTGAGAAATCCCTCCTCTGCATCTCTAAAGCTAACAACAACTCAGGGAAAGCTCTTTTTTCTCATGCCATAGCTAGATGCTGGAATAATCTCCCTCCTTCTCTGACCTCTGCCCCCCACTAACACACATTTGAAAAATGCTCTCAAATCATATCTTATGAATACATGGTTATGTCCATGCATCACATGAATTTCACAATCTCAGCACACTTTGCACCTTCCTTCCTGCTGTCTCTACTGTATATATGCTACAGTTAGGTATTTTACTGTCAACTTGAAATTGTATAATATGTCATGTCTAATCATATGATTTTTTGGGGTCTATATCACAACATCGAACTTAAAAAAGTTTGATCGTTGTAATATCGAACTGTTATGTTCAGAACCCAACAAAACCAAAAGCACAGAACAGCGATTATTTTCCCAGTGAAAAAAAATCACTGTTCTGTGACAAAAAAAAAACTTAACCTTAAACCTAAACTGAAGCCCCCCACACCCCAACATGGGGGCTGTGCCCCCACACCCCCCCCCACTTAAATATACCAACTCTGAGATTGCACCACGGTGGAGGAAATAGAAAAGCCCCGAAAACAGCCCACCAATTTTTTTCCCTGGGAAAAAATTCGATGTGCCGTGGCTTCGCTATTTTCCACTTTCAGACTTTAGGGTTCAATATTACAATGTTTGAACTTGTTTTAGTTCAACGTTGTAATATAGACCCGATTTTTCTTATATCTATAAACTGCTCGTCCAAACTATCAAAGCTAATAATTCAGCCGGTGACTCTCTGTTTGCTAATTATGTTGGAAGAATTTGGAATTCCCTACCAGCAGATATTACTCTAGAATCCTCCATAAATCGATTCAAAAATAGTCTAAAACAATACCTTAAGTCATAATGGTGTTGCCACTGTTCTGATCCTGACTAACACTTTCACTATTTCTCCAAAGTAATTACACCAGTCTTTCTTAATCATCTTGAGAATCCCAGCTCTTTAGCTTATATACATCTGCTGATTACTAAATGTATCACTTGTTTTTTTCTGAAATAATCTGTAAATAATGTCTGAAATAATCTGTAAATAATGTCTTTTTTCGGAAAAATCTGTAAATAATGTCTCTTTACACTTTCTTTTTGTTTTAAGTTGCATGAAATGTATTATTGTTAGCACCTTGGAGCTTTTCTCTCCGGGCCACCGCTGAAAATGGACAAGTATCCAGTAGGACTATCACAGTCAACAAATGTAAAATAAATAAATAAATAAATATATTCTTTTATACTATCTCATTAATCCAATGTTAAAGCTTTGATCAGTGAGTCTCTATCTTTGTAAATTTACTCACTTACTGCTGATGTATTGTTTATTGTTTAGACTTTATTGTATGAGACGTTTTATGTCTGTACTTACCTAGGTTATCAATATTATATGATTTCTTGTATTACCATGTTGATGTTAATCTAATTGTGGAGCATTTCTCCCTGGGCCTCGGCTGTTAATGGACCTGTGTGCAGTCTGACTATCCCGGTAAATAAATGTAAAATAAAAATAAAATCCTGAGACCATAATATCAAAAGATCAAAACTCTGAAGGCCACAAAGTATACCTGGTCAAAGCTGGTCAAAGCCTGACACAATGAGGGGACAAAGACCCAAAAATAGGGACAGATTTTTAAACATTGCTCTTAGAAAGTAACTAGAATAACAGTTTGTGTTAAAATGCATTTTCTAAAGAATATGAAGTTTGTAACTCAAATGTATGTCACTATTTAGTCATTTAATTCCTCAGATCATCCCAGTGATTTGCCAGAAAACTACAAATTTTATGAGGAACAGACCAAAATTTTGAGGCAAAAATCTGAACATTCTGCAAAAATCTGGACAGTTGAGAGGTATGCCACAATGTCTAAAAATCTTGAATACCAAATCTCCTTACCAGTGTGAACCCAGTAGCTAATTGGATCCTGCATGGGTGTGGACCCATAAAAGAGTGCTAACATGGGTCCTGCAGTAGGGCAAATTCACGACATTTTGGTCTTTCAATATGGGTTTCAATCTTGTGGTTGTGGGATGTGCCCTTAACCTGATACTGTGCAATCTCTGTGTTAGTTTATATAATTAGTTCGTATTGTGGGATCGTTGCCATCATTTTGCAGTCAACGTTCGGAAAGGTAAAGTACGGGTGTCTTAATGAATGTGAGAATACAAATATTTACATACTTATACATAAAAAGACACAGACATATGTATATATATCTATCTATATTTATTATCTATCTATATCTATCCATATATCTATATCTTATCTATCTATATATATATATATATATATATATATATATAGATAGAGATTCACATATATAAGCCTCTCTCTCTCTCTCTCTCTCTCTCTCCCGTGTTTATATATATATATATATATATATATATATATATATATATATATATATATATATAGGTCCAATTTATTTTATCGACAGTACGGTTCATCGAACCATACTTTGTCGAAATTACTTTAGCGAAAGTGCATTTTGTCGAACATGCACTTTCGCTAAAGTAAACAAAAAGGAAAACATGCAGTTTGCATGTTGCCTTAGTTGTACATCAACGTATACTGCTGATGTACAATTAAGGAAAGTTTTGTTGAGATCGTAGTATAGTGGGTGTAAGGGAATATTCCCTTTTCCCCACTAAGTATGATCTTGGAGTGAGAATATTAAAGTAGAGGGGTGTGGGGGGCATGGGGGCTTGCCCCCCTGCATAACACTGTTTAATGTGTTATTTTACTTTTTTAGTTCGTTTTTGGGGTTTTTATTCCGCGAAAGTGCATTTTCGATGGAATGTACTTTCGCGGAAGTAAGTTCGAGGAAGTAATTTCGATTTAAAAACATAGATCCATATATATATATATATATATATATATATATATATATATATATATATATAAAACTAGAGAGATATATCTATACTCGTATATCTATCTCTGTATATATATATATATATATATATATATATATATATATATATATATATAGGGTCTACTTCACCCTGTCGAATGCCGACAATATCGAAGCTGATATTGTCAGCACCAAATGTTGAAAGCAAAAGTCATTGTGTGTGCAAATGGTAATCTCAGCGAGGGGAGATTTCCATTTACTGCAATGTAGTGTGATCTTGGAGTTGGTATATTTAAGTAGCGGGGAGTAAGGGGTGGGGGATGCAGGGGGGCTTGCCCCCCTGCATAGAGCAATTTGTGTTGTGTTTGGGTTTTTTTTTTTTTTTTTTGTGTGTGTGTTCGATGTTCGGGGATTTCGACATTTTCGTGTCGATTATTACGCTGTCGACAGTTTGAGTTTTCGACAGCGTAATATAACATATATATATATATATATATATATATATATATATATATATATATACACACACACACACACACACACACACACACACACACACACACACACACACAGGATATAGTTTACATACACTCAATCAAGTTAACGTATATTGAGATACATTTTTTCAAAAATCTAATTCCAAAAACCATACCACAAAAGCCTTAAAAGCCCAATAAAAATAGTGGCGGCAAGCCCCTCATCACCCCACTATGTGGGGGCCAAAGCTCCTTATACTCCTCTAAATTATATATACTAACTCCAAAATTGCTCTACTGTGGAGAAAAAAAGGAAAAATCCCACAAAAGGCACCTGCCAATTCGCACAATACTACATACTGTTAAATGAACCACAGCATTCCTCATTTGACACAAGACTGATAACCGCTCAAAGGTATGTATGGCTATAGGACACTTATAGTTGACTGAGTATGCAACAGACGTTGTGATGTGCTGGATTCACTGAGTGACAACTGCAGTAGACTTTTTATTCAACAATAGAACATAAATGATTATTTCACTTAGGTTATCACTATGCAATCACTGGAGTCAGTAAATCTAATTCAAGGGGTATGAACCATCATTAACATTTACTGTCCATTAAGTTAATATGTGTCCAATATACAAGGTACATGTTGCACAGCTGAATACAACTTGGGTTTTATTTTAAGCAACTGACATTCAAGTTGTAAAGCAGAGGTTTGTCTTACAGCAGATTTGTTTTTAGTAAGTTAGGTGCACCAGATATAAAGCTGACTTCAAACAGTACAGGGCACTGGATAAGCTTGCTTTCCTTTTTCTTTTTAATTTTGTGAAATGTAGGTTCAGCTGTGATTTACAGACACAGTCTGCATGTCTATGCAGTGCTAACTAATTTGCATACACCTGGACTGCATTAATGGAAGAACTATACTAAGCAGTTCCAGTGGACAAGTAGCGCTACAAAAAGGAGCGTGTCCAAAATAGAGGAGGTCTCCACCAGGGCAGCCTAGCACAGCTGAGTTCAGACATGCTCATGTGTACAATGAGCTAATACTTAGCCAGCACAGCTCATCATATAAAAGTGGAGGAAAGGAGGAAATACGAAAGGAGAAGAAAAGGCTGAAACGCAAGCAGAGGAACTCCAATAAGAGGGACTGTGAGATATGAAAGGTAGGCTGAAGAAGAACAATATTTTTTGCTGGAGAGAGAGAGACCCCTATGCAAAAATACAGAAGAAAGTGGTGGCGTAGCTTGGGGGGGGGGGGGGGTGATCTGCCCCGGGCAGTACTTTTTAATAAATGAGAAGCTGTTGCGTATTGTTCAGAAAAATATAAAATCTTTTCCTTAAAAAAAAAAATTACTTTTTTTTTTTTTAACAGCGTTCTTCTTTAAGAATGCCCTTTGAATCCGGTTGCGCAGAAGCAGAAGTTGAGATTGTTTACGTCTTCATCTTCAGGGCGGGTGGAATTTGAATTCCATGTGTGTGTGTGTGTGTGTGTGTGTGTGTGTGTGTGTGTGTGTGTGTGTGTGTGTGTGTGTGTGTGTGTGTATGTGTGTGTGTGTGTGTGTGTGTGTGTGTGTGTGTGTGTGTGTGTGTGTGTGTGTGTGTGTGTGTGCACCCTTAGTACTGTATTAACTGTGGTGTCCCTAAAGTGAATAGGCAGCATTTTCACCTTATTTATGTGGGAATGTTCTGGTGTTAAGTTAATCTGCATGTAGCTGGTAATATAGACTAATATGCTCAAATCTTTTAAAATGTTTTCATAGGTTCATGAACCTTCTTTGACTAGGTTGATCTCATTTCAGAATATTTTAGGATGACAGAGTCCTATAGAGTGAGACAGAGAGACAGCAAATAAGTATGATTTGCAGATTTTTAAAATGTCATTGCAGATTCTTACCAGGGGCTTGCACATATTTCTGAAGAACATTACTTAATAAGGTCTGCGAGCAAATCAGTGATTGTAAACTTTAATCTGGTAATGTGAGTTTCATCCCTTGTGGACATGTGCTGTTTAATGTCAGGAATTATCTACTTCAAAAAGGTACATTTGATGGTTATCATTCTGAAGAAGGTAGTCATGCTGATGGGTGTATTCAATGCAGTACAGAAGTCATTGAGTACATTATCGATTGCGAGGAGGGTAATAATATGCTCTCAAATGTGAAATCTGGGTCTCTATAAACCAGTGCAGAAAGGTCATCAATGTTTTTGACCCTAAAGGCGTTGCCTGTTAGGCCTGACAGGATGGTCTTCCAGCTCCTGCTGACCAGTTTAAATATGATGCCAGGTGAAGAAAGGCATTTTGGAAGCTGGTAAGCACCAGGTCAAGTACATTGTTTTGTCTATTTATCTTTGCTACTGATAAAAGAGATCATTTTGGAAAGAGTTTTAATCTAACTAGCCATAGGGTGGGTACCAAGACAAGCTTATATCCATTGTCTACAAAAATCTCCTAATACAGGCATTTCATATCTGGTGTTGTTACTGTTGTCTTTCTAGTCAATGATGGCTGATATTAATAGAATAATCAAGATAAATATAAAAATACAGCTCATCCAGTAGTGACTTTTCTTTAGAATATTGCTGGAGCACAGAAGTTTACAGACTTTTTCTGTCCTCTTATTTATGAGATTCACGAAGCTTCTTACCTAATGGTAATGCACAAAGAGTAGTGTCCAGGTTTAAAATAACACCTGGTACTGTCATTTGTCTGCTTTTCCTTAGATGCAATTAACCCAACACAACATACTCGTGGTCAGCAATAGAAGGACTCAGCCAAGATTCTGTAATGCCATTTGAATCTTCACTACAAGCACATGGACAAAGTCAGCCATATTTCTAATGTTGTATGCTTTGAGATGGCGGTGGAAATACTTACAATTCTTTGTAAACAGATGATAGGTGATTTTGAAAATTTGATATGGGCCCATCTATTACACTGAATTTTAGCAATCCTTCTCAGACTAGGGCAGACTGCATTTAGTGCATCTTGGAATTCTACTACATGAAATATACATGCTAGTGTCCATCTGTTTGCTGTCATATCTGCAACCATCTTAGTGTTGCCTTGCACCCCAATGCATGAATTAATTGCATTAGTTATCAGTGATCAAGCCTCTTAGTCAATCACTATTTTGTAGGTCCAGAAAAGCCAATCAAGTCAGAGCAGAGGGTATGTTATGATATTATATACTGCATATACATTATTGTATTTCACCCCTCTGTTCTCACCCTGATGAGTGGTGACCAAACTCAAACAATCATAACCATTTTACAATCCAGGACCTAGTCTTCTATTATTACTACTATAGTGGATTAAATTCACTGAGGGCGGCCATGGTGGTGCATCGGTTTGTGTTTCCACCTCACAGCAAGAGGTTCTCCAGTTTGATCCTCGGCTGGGTTGCCCTCTATGCAAAGTCTGCATGTCCTCCCTGTGGTCACGTGGGTTTTCTCCGGGTGCTCCGGTTTCCTCCCAGATCCCCCCCACACCCCCTTTACTATATATACTAACTCCAGGGTTGCACTACAGTGGGGAAAAGGCCATATATAACTTTCAGTGAAATGTGTTTCAATGAATTGTGCTTTCAGTGAATTGTGCGCAGTCAAATGTGTTTCAGTGAAATGTGCTTTCAGTGAGTAGTCCTAGACCCATCTGGATAGGGATAGGACAGGGTCCATAGTGAGATGTCAAGATGGCACAGACAGCAACAAACCTAGCTATCAGATGGGCAGTGATGTTAATCTGTATAGAATGACATTATCTGCAGAAAGGGCATTCCTCTGTATGCAGTAACATTCACCTGTATACAGACATTTGTATGCATTCACTGACTTTCAACCTGATGACATGATATGGGACAATGGTTGCAAGACAGTGGCTACATGTAGAGCCATCACTCTAGCAGTAACATAAAGGATGAAATAAGTTTATATTAAACTGTTTTGGTGCTTTTCAACATTTAAGTACTCAAGCAGGAACAATGACTGTTTTCAGCTATAAATTAAAAGGAATATAGAACAAAACTGAAAAAATAATGGGTAATTTATAATAGCAAATATGAAAATACCCCAAGTTTCACATTTTACCCAAATAAGGAAGAATGTGGTTGTGACTCTCATCAGATTAAGTCAAAAGCACAGTCTGACAGAGTGCCCTGCACTCATAATGCTTAAAGACTGGAACTGATTGGTAGAATTAGCAGACTGTCTCCTTCTGCCACCATCATACTTAGCAGTCAGAAGTTCCTCATTAGACTGTACTGTACTGCACCACTTAATCTGATATTTGAAAATGAATAACAAAATTTTACTGCCAACCAATAAAAACAGCTACATCTTCACTGAAAACCTCAGGTTGTCTACAATTTACTAAATTGCTATTATGAAAGGTTGTGCACCTGTAAATGCATAAAAAGAAAAAATAGGGAAAATGTAACATAAGACATTTGTCATGCTGTGACACTTTCATTCCTCAGCAGATACTCATTGTTCACATCCATGCACTATGCTGACAGGTTTTCATACATATGACTGATATTAATTAACTGTACCAACCGAGATACCAACATATTGATGATCTGGGTAATCCTCAGCTCGCACAAATTCATTCCCCAGAAAAAGTAAAGGTGCAAAAAAGCACAGCAATTATACGGCAGGCCTGGTGTTAGTGGTTGCCTAGTTACTTTGCACCCCACCAAGAAACATGTCATGGGTTTAATAACAGGCTGTGCCATACTGACACTTCAATCAGTCTGTGCCTTCCCCCAAAAAACATGTCACCTCTATGACTGGACAGCCCCACTATTGTATACCCATTTCTGACAGGAATGTTAGAACAATAAAACTGAAAAATTCCTCCCCATCTCCTGAGGAAGTAGAATCACCCATTGCTACTCAGTCCTTCCTTCCATAGGCCGATTCTCTTGTCACTCAGGCTGCTATTCGAATCTTGGCCACCAACAGTATGAAGGGAAGACTTGCTACACTCCAATAAGCCAGCCTTCACTCAAGCTCAGATTTTGCTCCAAGAAGACAGATTTCATTGGGATCATGCCAGGAATATAATACATATTGTTGCCACACTTGGGAGACCACTACAACAAAGCCAGTTAAATGCAGAACAACTAAAGTGCATGTCAAAGGAGCAAGACTGCTTAAATTAATTCTTCCAGCACATGAAGTCTTGGTTCCACAGCATTCATATCCAACATTACCAAAATAGGGTTTGCTAGTACACTGCTATCCAACGGCTGACTGAGGTATGGTTAGCCAAGGTCATCGAATTTGCCCTCTGACCCAGTATTTATGAGATCCAGGAAGGACACATTTAAATATAGACTACACAGTACACCCCCCCCCCCCCCATTAAGCACATATTCATTATTTGTGACAAGACAACCAATCATAGTTTGGATGACACAGCTGACATAAATGTGTGCAGGTAAATATAATACCCATCACAATTCAAAATTCAGAAACACCGCACTTGGGAACTATTCTTCTGTCAAATACCAGCAAGGCTATCATAAGGAGAATAGCTGGTTACATGCTAAGTTAAAGTTAAAAATGGAAATATATCACTAACCATGTCTATGTCATTATTGCTTGATGTACACTGCTGAATGCCAAATATTAAAAGTGACAACTTAATGGGATAATCCCCTTTCTCTGAGATGGCATGACCTTGTAGTAGGACATAAGTAAGGTGATTTGGGGAATTAGCTACCATTTGGGGGTTTTAGAGATCTTAATCCTTCTGTAAAAAATATTTTAATTGGTTATATAATTCAGCATTAGATGGTATATGGTGCAAGGTTTTCTATTTTGATTATCAATGCTATAACACTTTCATGGCATACATGTGTTCTTTGTTTTATTTTAAGTGCTTATACTAGCATGTATAACTCCCTGGGGGGTCATTATGTTCAGATTTTTCAGATTTCATTATCTATGACAGATGAATATGGGAGAAGATAAGACAACCATATCCATTTACTTCATGGTCTCTAAACTGCAGACAAGTTGAGAAATACATACTCTCTAGAATCAAGCAAACTGAATGTGCAGTAGAATAAAACATTTTCAGAAGTTAAGTATTTTTTCTTTCTCTTTTACTCAGCTTAAAACTCTCCAAATACAACTGTAGTTTAAAAATGCTATGATACTACTCTAACAAAATATGACAGCTACATTTTGAAAAAGAAATAAATGAGAGATTAAATGAGAGAGTTTGTGCTAGAAAAGGTGGTACCTGCTCTGGTATGTAGGGTTCATATCCACAACAGAGGATGGTACCTTTTCAGTGACACAGTGCCAGCCTCCCAGTCATGTCACATGTGTCACAAATGCTCCATAACAGGCTGATTACCAGTATCCTGTCATCCCAGAGAGGACCCACCACTTTGTGTAATTTCCTCTGTGTTAACATGAATAGCTTGACAAATCATTTACTGAAACATGAGGTCAAGGCTTGAGCATTGCAAAAGCTGGATGGGTAGGGGTCATACATTCTGGAGATAGCAGGAAAGCTCAACGTTTCAGCTGAATTATACTAAGTTATTGCAAGCTGTATTTTTAGAATGTTGCTTTTTCAAACTATAGTGTGATACATACAATAATAAAAGGAAAGTACCAGCCAGAAAAAGAAAAACAAAACAACAGATGTATTATATTATTGACTAATATTTTATGCAGTACTAATCCCTCTGTATTATTCTAGGCAATTAGTATTATTTTATACTTCATTAAACTTCAAAATATCCTGGTACAACTGTCATACTGACGGTGGTTTGTTGTGCAGTGTCTACCTCTTTCTTCCACAATACTCCTCGTGTCTGTCTTTGCATTTGTTTAAAATGACAGGGGCGTGCCTCTGGAGAATTCCATCAGTGTTTTTTAATTAATCCAGTGTTACTATCTTAACTTTAAGTTAATTAAATGCCTTTCTTGGCACAGTTAAATATTCTTTCAAAGAAGGGAAACTGCAGGTTTTGAATTTTTTCTAAAGTGTTTTTATTAACAAAGCAGTATAGTACACAGACAATGGCATGATTGCATAAGGAGCTTTAGTAACAACAGTCATTGCGCAGCATGTACCAAACAAAGGTAAATACAATAAAAAAGCATGCAAGTCATCACTGTACAAATGCAACATGCAAAATGCATTGTAGGCCTTTGCTTTGCATCCTCACTACAGTTTACAGTAACTTTCCTCGCATGCCTCTCAAAGTTCTTTGTTCAAGAATTCTGCACAAAGCTCAATATAATTGAAAGACAAAGATTCACAATCAGGAGCAACTTTTAAATATTACTGTAATTCACTTAAATAACATTTCTTGAACAATTAAGTGTATGAAATGCTAATGTCTGGCATTATTGGCTGATTGTAATCCTCAGTAATTCACCAGAAAACAAACGTTTTATGACAGAAATGACAAAAATATGATTACAAACTGGAAACAGTTGAGAGGTATGACTCCTTACCACTCTGCTCTTAATGTACTGCTCAGACATGAAGTTGCCTTGCTTTCTTGCCTGTCCTGCTACTGCACTTCAAAGATAACAGTGAAATTAAAACTCGCCCTCATACTTCCAAGCATTTCTAGTTTTGGAGTAAGTATATATATCCATCCATCCTCAACCCCTTTTCCCATTTTACAGATGGGGTCAAGGTGTCACTTTCGCAGTGACAATCATCTCAAGCCAAGGTTAACCCCTCCAGGTGACTAGCCCTGTCGCAGTAGTTCATCCACACTACGCAATCAGACATGCACTCTCACATATAGCCAGTTTAGAGTGTCCAATCCACCTACTGCATGCCTTTGGAATATGGGAGGAAACCAGAGCACCTGGACGAAACCCACATAACCGTAAGGAGGACATGCAGACTCCACACAAAAGGCACCCCAGCCAAAAGTCAAATCAGAGAAGCTTTTGCTGTGAGGCAACAACACTAACCACTGCACCACCATGGCCACATATATTCCCTTATTAAAATATACACTTCTACAATTCCAAGGATTCTACTTATAGTCCTCAACCATTTGGCTTGTACTTTCTGTACTCTCCTAAAGTTTATAACTTCCTGTACATGCTCTATTAGTGCTTAGCTAATGTAAAGAAAAAACTCTCTCAGATGCGGTGAATTAGATAGGAGAGTAGAGTGTCCTTTAAGGAATTTAACATATTACTCCCCAATATTATCAGTAATACTCAAGGGATAACCTGGCACTTGTAACTGATACAGCTTTACCCATGATGTGTTAACTAAGTACTTTAAATATAGGCTTCTGCAAAGCATAAAATATGCATTTGTACTGGATTTACTGGCTGGAGAGGATAAACACAATATGAAAAAATGCAAAGAAAAAGCGTAAAGCCCAAATAAAACACAAAACTTAAAAAGTGACATGGAAATGTTGTTATGTGTTAAGGTCTCACAGCCAGCTGAATACAAGTATCGGTTCTCTCACTGTATTGTAATTAATTTTAAGTGTTATTTAGTGACACAGATACCATGGAGTCGTGTTGATGCTGATGTATCATTTTCTTAAATGCTGAGGCATCTCTCAGACACAATGGCTCTTGACAACTATACAATGCAGACCTCCATAAAATGTATGAGGACTGGGATGAATGAGGAGAGAACGGCAAGTCAGTCACATATTTAATCACATACGCCTTTAACAATTATGTGGAATAGCATTCCAGTGACAAAAGAAACAGATCAAAGCCGTATGATACAAGAATACATTACCTTTAGGTGAGGTAAACACCCTTCACTTTTGTCACACTTTTTTGAATATACTTCACTGCCTGTGCTTTCTCAAATTTACCAAAAGGTTATAATTTCAGGCTTGTCAGTGGAAAATTTTCTGTGCTGCTGTTCATGGCAGTTAAACTTGGCTTGCAGCAAATGAAACTCCATTGTTTGACTGTATCACCATGTACTTGACTACAAGCTTAGCACATAAGCTCATCCTACACAGACTGCACACACCCTGAAGGAAATGATATCATATGTTTTTAGCGCAGTAATATAATAATTTCATAAACTTGAGTTCTGACCTAGAAACTGTCATATATTTACTCTGGATTCTTCCATGGCTTTTGCCCGTTTAATGCTGCCACACCATGGTGTCAGCATGGACTCCATGCTCATTTATTTAATATTTGGTAAACACATGGCTGGACTGGTCTAGTGATCCATTTCAGCCATGAAGTGAATAACAGGCAGAGCAACAGTAATCAGATATAAGCAGTTTCAGACCTAGCCCAGTGGTGATACAAAAACATAGTTTGAAGAGTAAACAACAAAGATATTCTGTGATAACAATAAGAATGCAACAAAGGTGCAAAGGCAAAGTCAACAATATCAAAACAAGTTAAAAGTACAATAAAGAATGGTGTCTTAACAGACAGACAGAGGAAATGTGTTAAAATAAGCTTTTTACAGCATGTGCAAGTGTTGTACAAATCAAAATAATTAGGTGTTATATAGCCAAGGAAGTACATCTGTTGCACTCTTGTAATGAAAATGACAAAGAGCTATGGCCTGTAGAAAAACATCTGCACTGTCCTTGTTTGGCTTGACAGGATTTACGCGGAGTCTGAAATTAATGTAATTAGTAGTGCCTCTTAGGGAGCTGGGCAAAGTTTGCCAGAGCTTGGCTGCTAAGATGGAAACGGTCTGCTTAATACACTGCGGTATGATTCTTCGGATCTGCAGACCAGGTGATGATTGTGAGTGTGTTTGGTGTAATGAGTTGGGGTGCTGATGGAGAGTTTTGAAGTTGCGAAGCTGTAACAACTTAAAAAGGAATGAGTCTAAGAAGAACCTGTCCCTTTGTATGACTCAAAGCCACTTGGCTGTTTCAGTCATGCAAATGTTTTGTGGCATTCTTGTGGAGTTTGTGATAAAAATACAGATTTTGTTTGAAATTAATTGGAGGATTGTTTGTATTTTTGTTGGAGGCTGCAGCAATTATAGGAAATCCATATTCCAGCTGTGCAAAGAGGATTTCTTTGCCAGTAGCTGTTCTTGCATGAAATAGGAGGTAGAGATTAGAAGATACAAACAGGCAAGCTAAGAAGTGGAGAAATGCTAAATGTACAGAAGTAAAGGGATTAGTAAGCAATTCTAGCGCAGAGAAGTATAACCACTATACAGCAGAACTAAAACAAAATCAGGTTATAAAGCATAACATTCACATAATCAGTTAGTTTGACTCTAAAGTCAAAAGGCCATAGTACTTGATGTGATGTATGGTCAAGTCATTGCACTGAATCAAATACAGGCAGATACAGATGTCAGAAGGGAAAGAGGAATGACCTTAAATGCTGAGGAGGCATTGCAAAGACCAGTGTGAACTGATTTTCACAGAGTAGATGTAAGTGAATGTTTTTTTTCCCTTTTAGTTACAAACACTG
Organism: Protopterus annectens; assembly: GCF_019279795.1. Classification (NCBI taxonomy): domain Eukaryota; kingdom Metazoa; phylum Chordata; order Ceratodontiformes; family Protopteridae; genus Protopterus; species Protopterus annectens. Next base: position 429,939,856 of record NC_056731.1, on the reverse strand, counting down.
AGATGATGCACACTCTAAAAGAAAAATAATTTACAATTTGATTGTGACATAAGAGTTAATGACAGAGATTACCCATGTCAACAAACGGCTTTATTCCTTACAACATTGTGTGTGTGTGTGTGTGTGTGTGTGTGTGTGTGTGTGTGTGTGTGTGTGTGTGTGTGTGTGTGTGTGTGTGTGTGTGCATCAGAGAGAGGGCCCAGGCTATAAAGGCACAGTGATGTCCCCTATGTCTTGAAAGTGTCGTATTATCAGCACTTTGCAGATGATTGCGATAATGCTCAAAGGCACACACACACATGTGTGCGCACACTGATTAAGTGGTAAGTAACGTTTTTCTTATATCAGGCATACTGTGACCTACAGGCATTCCAGTCTGTATGATGGTTAAAGCCAGAAAGGAATCAGACTGAATGTCCTGATACATTAAGTTGAGAACGTTCTTGAGCTATAGGCACACTTATAAATTAGTTAGAGTGAAATAAGCAGTGCAGTTTCACTTCTGTGATCATCTAAACAATGCGGGCTTGGTCATATGTGAGTTAACCACTAGTTTTATATCTGAAAAACAGTTGCAAATGTTTTCAATACTCTATATGCCCCCACGTTTGTATTTCCTATAGACAGACTCGTTAGCCCAAAATAGGATATGACGGTCTGCATATAAGATGGCATCCATCCACAAAAAGATAAGAAATCCCTGGAACTGGAATAGAAATCCAAGCAAAGAACAAACAACTAACCAGGAAGCCAAAGACCACAGCAAATGAATCCAACAACTGTAGAAACCACTCTAGTTCACAGTTGTTGTGGAGAAAAACAATCCTTTATTGGTAAAACCACTGCAATTCATGGCTAAGCGCTTTCGTCTAAACATAGACTTCTTCAGAACCATGAAAACTCCTCTAAATTCTGAATTTAAAAGCTCAGAGAAGTACAACCACAACCGCAGAAACTATCAATCAATAGGCAAGCTGAACAAATCCCAGGAAAGTTCTTAATTGTGTTCAGCTTAACCGTGAATTGCAGTGGTTTTACCAATAAAGGATTGCTTCTCTCCACAACAACTGTGAAGTAAGATGGCATTCATGCTTGGAAGGTAAAGTATAGTATTCCTATCTAATTCCACATTTAAAAGGTGATATCTTTTATTGCAGAATGTTCTGGAAGAATTCTGGAAACCTACTTGGCCAATATGGGTCAATACCTATGAAGTTTCTGTAATACATCAATCTAGGTTCTTAAAAGAAATCAAATTAAATAAAAAAACTTATTTGTTATACACAATTCCGTACTACATATACATTTCACATTGAATAAGCACTCCTGTCCTATTTTTAGACACAGCTTTCAACAGTAAAAAATGAAACATAAAATAAATTGTGTGCTTAGTTAAATACAGTCAAATAAAATAAATTATCTTCAATTAAGAATCATCTTCCAAGCATAGTATATTGCATATGTTGCAGCATTATTAAATCCATATCCATCCATCCATCCTCAATCCCTTTTTCCCATTTTGCACATGGGAATGGGGTGTCAGTTCAACAGTGACAATCATCTGTAGCCAAGGTTTACCCCTCCGGGGGGCTAGCTCTGCCACAGTAGTTCATCTGTACCACTCACTTGCACACACACTTGCACCTATGGCCAATTTAGAGTGTCCAATCCACCTCCTGCATGTCTTTGGAACGTGGGAGGAAACCGGACCACCCAGAGGAAATCCACAAGACTGCAGGGAGGACATGCAAACTTCGTACAGAAGGTGCCCCAACTGAGAAGGGAACTAGAGATCCTCTTGCTGTGAGGTGACAACACTAACTTCTGCACCACCGCGGCCACTCCATAAATATTTATACTTGCTTCTTTCCACTGTCTGAACAAATATGTATCAGTGGTATAAATTTATTTAATTCAAAAGGCAGATGATTGATTCACGTGAAACCCATTCTGATGAAACTAATTTGTTTTTGACAGGTCTGCCCCCACCTCCTAAACACACACAAACACTTTCACTTGTGTGATTAACTCCACAACCACACTTAATCGTCAAGTAAAAAAATGAATGTTACCTAATTGGTTTCAGAACCCGCAGCCTCCAGTAATTGGAACTTGACAAAACACAGTTCCAGAAGGACACATTTTATGGAAGAATGTAAAACAGTAAACAACTTTTTGTCATATTTATGAACAAGCAGAGGGTAAGATGAGGATGTAACTCACATGCAAAAAGATGATACAAAAAAATTTCAGTATACAAACCTAATTAGATTTACTGACAAAAAAGAATTAACATGATATGAAAATGCAAAGCATGTTCATTTTTGAAATGTGTGTATGTACAAGACAATAAATTAATACTGTATGGTACATTTTCTGTTAAATTCAGCATCGTTTCTGAATGCCAAGTAGACCCAGCAAAGAGTTCAACAATCTTAGGCATGAAATTATGTTAGAAGCAGACAGGGAAATACAGAAATATACACACTGACTGAGACGTGTGCATGTGTATGAAAACGCACACATACACATAGACAAACACATGTGCATTTGCATACATACACACACACACACACACACACACGCACGCACGCACGCACGCACGCACGCACGCACACACACACACACACACACACACACACACACACAGAATCCCATAATGTACCATACTTCTTATCAGGCATGGTACTGCAGATTGAAATAAAACAAGCCTAGTATACTCAGCAGTACTAGATTTAGGATGGTATTCATAGTCCTGGACTTTGCATTTTCTTAGCGGTGATCCACCAACAATGGTGCAATGAGGTTATGCAAATCCTGGACTATCAGGATGACTATGGAAATGCAGAGGACTTTTTGTGAACACACCCCCATCAGAAATGCGTAACGTGGTTAACGCATAAGTGACAGGTGGAGAGCTACTACATTGTTAAGGGGCTTTAGACATGTGCGCATGAGTATGATTCATAGACATGAATTTATAATGAACTCATTTGCATGTAAAGTATGTAAATAGCCCTGAATTTATGCCAGAAAACAGCAGGTTTCAGTCAGAATATGGAGATGCAAGGGAAGATGACTTGGTGCTTCTGCATACCTGGACATTTTTACTGGAGCGGTCACTTGGGTGAATGTTTCATTTTAGCGCTTATGCATTCCTGGACATCTTACTGAAGGGGCTGTTTGGGGAAATAGTTCACTTTAGTGGTTGTGCATAACTGGACATATTACTGAAGGGTTGCTTGGATAAATGTTTAATTTTGGTGTTTGTGCATAACTGGACATATTACTGAAGGGTTGCTTGGATAAATGTTTAATTTTGTTGCTTGTGCACACCTGAACATAGTACTGAAGGGGTTGCTTGGGTAAATGTTTAATTTTAGTGCTTGTGTATACCTGGGCATGTTACTGAAGGGAGTTGCTTGGGTGAATGTTGCATTTTGATACTTGTGGATACCAGAAAATGTTACTGAAGGTGTTGATGGGGGAAATAATTCATTTGTGTGTCAGGGAAATGCTTGTGCATACATGGTTAGTCTGCTGAAGTGATTGCTGGGCAAAATAATTAATTATGTCATTTTAGTGCTTGTGCATACTTAATACAAATTAATGAAGGGGTTGCTGGGGAAATAATTCATCTGTTTGTCAGGGAAGTGCATGTTCTTACATGGACAACCAATTTTGTGGATTACAACTACAATATCAAAGGCAAAGCATGGCATTTAACAATGGATGCATGTACCGCAGGGATGTCGGACTAAGAACTGTAAAACTGCATCATTAGCACACTACACTTCACAACATTTCTCATTTGCATCTCATTACTTTTCAGGACTTGCAGATAAGCATAAATGGCCTCTCTGAATTGTGCCTTTGCTACGCTCACTCATAAGTATCAGGAATACCCCTATCGCATTTGTGCAAGTGACTGTGAATACCACCCTAAATTCCTTTAAGTTCTAGTCATACAATGTTTTATTAGGTATGGATAACTTTACTGAGCACTTAGCTTGTCAACATGAGTAGGCTTTATGTTAAGTAACACTTCTGAAATTAAACATATAGAATTTATTCCCTTATCCATAATTATAGTACAACACATCTGATTTCTATACAACATGAAGCAGCATAAGAGATACTGTAATCTGGAAGAGCAATGCCTCACACATGAGAAAATGTTCTGGAACAGAATCAATAAACTATTACACTCTGGGAGTAACTCCATCCCCTTCCATTATAACAGGGACACAGCTGAGCTATTGTGCAGCAACAGTGAAAAAGCAACCCCAAAGGTCACAGATCCTGTAACTTCAGCACCATCACTGACAAGACTCATTTCCAAATGAAGGAAGTGAGAATCTTCTCAGTCAGGAATTCTATAGCCAAAAAGGAAGGCCAGTGTACATGTGGATGGACTGTCATCTACCAGAATTTATAGAAATCGCTTCTTTCTCACTCACAGCAAATCTGCGTTCATTCATAGCAGCATATGTGAAGCCCAGGATCCAGTCTCTGGAATCTGATTCATATTAAACTCTTCATAAGGGCGACTAGCAGTTTCAGGACTATTGTTGCCCTCAGTTTTTTGGCCAAAGTATTAAAATGCATCACTCACCAATGACTTTACTGGATCTTAGAATTTCCTTAGTAATTCCCAGTATGGCTTTAAGTAAGAGTTTTCAGTTAATGCTGTTCCAATTACAGTAGCTGGATTCAAAAAGAATAAATTAAGCAGTAGAATGGAATGACACCATTCGTCATACAAAGCTTATTCACTAGCTAACTATCACTAGACTTCATGACAGTGGCATCAGCTACTTCAGACTGTCAAAATATACAATATCTAACATTAAATGGTGACATATATTTTCTTCTAAATGAAAAACTGGCAGGGATGTACCACGGGGCTCTGTTTTTGTATACTCACTCACTGAGCAGTGCACTGATATCAAGTTAGTACCGTATGTCAATGACGCAGCCACACTGTGCTCAACCAGAAATCCCCGTTTGGCTCAGAAGACACACCAGGTTCTCTTCTTTATGCTAGAAAAGTGGGTTCTAGACTCCCACCCTCTTTCACAATACAAAAAGTGACTTCATACTGTTCTGCAACCTCTACTATATGTACACATAGTTGTCCTTTCTCTGATCAAGATGTCCAATGGAGAACACCTTCCTTAATTTTAAAGGAAGATACCCCAGGATACTACTAGACAAGAATCACTTTCAGTTAAGAAATGTAATCAAGTTCTTGTTTTCTTTAATAGGTTAGAAATTTCTCAACCTCACACCCACATTTAGGTTGGCAGTATCACTCACTCCTCTTCTCTAAGCTATATACTGTCATTGCATCTGGATCTGTGTCAGGTCTTGAATATATTTACAGTAATGCATACAGAGTCAGTCCTAACTCGGCTTCAACAACCCATCATTCTTAATTACTTACCCTCCTACAATGGCCACATCTTAATGCAAAAACACCCTGAAGCCACACTTTAATATTCTTGCACTCCAGATGAATGCTACCATCCCATCACTTCAATGAAGCATATATGCCTATCCAAGTACTGCAATATCAGTTGAAGGTTGGGCATTTACCAGGATGACAAATCATGTCATAGGCTACTTGTAGTTGTGTGTACAAAAGGTAAGTTGGTAGTTCCTTCCAATATAGCAGTTTTACAGATATCCAGTGGTGAATTCTAGATAGCAGAATTGCAGCATATTTTGCAACTGTATTACAGCATTATTGTAGGCTGCAGAGATGAAAAGTTTGCAGTTTGGTCATAATAGATGAAGCATATAGTAATGCTTATCGTATATAAGTAGAGGCTAGTGTCTTTCTACAGCTGTCTGTCATGAAATGCTTGATTCTGTACAGAAGACTGAGCTTTTGATAATTTTTATTTGAATATGTTGGTCAAGCTTCAGTTTATCACATATGACAACACCAAAAGGTTTAGTGTGTCGGAGAAGTTCTATGTTGGTATTCTTACCTGAGATGATGGTGAATGGGATGCAAGTGTTTGCTGTTTCTTTTCTTGTAAATAGAATTATTATTCTTTTTTTTGGGAGGGGGGGTGAGCAGTTGTCCTTTTTGTAGCCATCTTTCAATAGTGGCAAAGGTTTCCTGGGTTAACTGTTGAAGTTTCTAGAGCATTTGTGGCTAAACAGATAATTGCAGAGTTTTCAGCATACAGGACTGTACAGGTAAGTTTGCTGGCTGAATGAAGGATATTAATAAATATGGTCAACAGGTGGGTTTGCTGGCTGAATGAAGGTTGTTGACAAATACGGTAAATAGAAGTGGGTCCATGACTGATCCTTGTGGGGCAATTAATAAGACTGGGAGGAAGACAACACATTTGTTTTGACATTTTATTAATTGCGTTCTATTGCTTAGGAAGCTCTGGAACCAGGTGAGAATGGTTATAGGCAGGCTAAGGCTGGCAATTTTATATAGAAGTATTTAGTGTGAGGTGTGAGATTGCATTAAAAGTCTTGGATAAGTCTATGAATTACAAATGTTGCAGAAACCATTCCGTTGGGTTTTCTGTTGACGTTGACTGTTATGTAGGAAATTGAGTAAAGCTGTAATGGTGTGATGGCAGGATAAAAATGTGCTATTTTGGAGATGAGTTGTTGAGCCAAGATGGAATTTCTTTAACTGTGAGTGTGCGCACTTCTCTAGAATCTTACAGAGTGGGAGAAATATGGCAATAAGTCAAAAATTGGAGATTTCAGCTGAATTACACCCCTCTTGTCATGAATTTTATAGGAGTGATTGTAGACCAGCGGTCCCCAAACACTGGGCTGCGGACCAGTACCGGGCCTTGGATTATTTGGTACCAGGCCACCAGGCATGGAGTAAAACGTAAAAGTGAATATGTGTACATATGTGTATGCGTGTGTTTATGTGTCTGTCTGAGTGTGGGAGTGAATGCGTGCATGAAAGCAGAATGTATGTGTGTGTATGAACAGTGAGAATGATCGAGTCGTTATTTTACACTCGTGAAATAGCACTTTTGCTGTTTAGCGAGTGTAAAATAAAAGTCAAGGAAACCGAAAATAGTGTGTGTGTGTGTGTGTGTGTGTGTGTGTGTGTGTGTGTGTGTGTGTGTGTGTGTGTGTGTGTGTGTGTGTGTGCATGTTTCTGTCTGCATGTGTTAGTGAATGCGTGCATGAAAGCAGAACAGCCCATATGTGTGTGTGTGTGTGTGTGTGTGTGTGTGTGTGTGTGTGTGTGTGTGTGTGTGTGAGTGAGAGAGAGAGAAACAGACACAAGAGTGAAGAATGAGAGTGATCCCTGGCAGCAACAGCAGCAATGAGATTTGCGTACTTCTCAACCATACCAGCCTTCCGTACAATAAATCTGGGCAGAGTCACAAATAATAGGGACCATAACTCTCAACCTCTTACAGCAAGAAATCTGGACAAAGCCATAAATAAAATGGGACAAAGGACCAAAAATAGGGGCAATTTTTAAATAATGCTCTTAGAAACTTGGAACGTTGCTAGAATAACAGGTTTTGCATTAGCATGAATTTTCTGATAGATAAGAAGTCTGAAACTAAAATGGCTGTCATTATTTTCTAACATCTATCTTTAATGATTTACCACTAATTTGCCAGAAAACCACAATATTATGAAAAAGGGACCAAAAATATGAGGAGAAAATCTGGACATTCTGTGAAAATGTGTACAGTTGACAGGTATGATAGGGACAGATTTTAAATATTGTTTTTATAAATGTAGAAAACCAATAAAGTTGCCATTAGGTTTACATTCCTCTAGACCATACCATTCAACCTCTTGCGTAATAAAACTGGACAAATGCCTCTCAACCTCTTAGAGCAATTAATCTCCAAAGCCAAATGTAATGGGGCCCAAAAATACGGACACTTTTAAGTACTGCTCTTACAAACTTAGAAACTACAAAGAAATACAGGTTTTGCATTACCATGAATTTTCTGAAGAGTATGAGGTCTGAAACTCAACTGTTTGTCATTATTTTCTGACTTCAGACCTCAATGATCTGCCCGTGATTTGCCAGAAAACAACAATTTTATGAGAAACAGACCAAAAATATGAGGCAAAAATCTGGACATACTACGAAAATTTGTACAGTTGAGAGGTTTGCTGGACAGAGCCAAATAATAGGGACAGATTTTAAATATTGATCTTATAAACTTAGAAAGTCAATAAGGTTGCTATTAGGTTTACGTACCTCTCGACCACAGTAGATCAATGTTATGCTGTTACACTTTTTTTTTTTTTGGTAATTATTTTCTTTTTATTGTACTTTGGAGCTTTTCTCCCCAGGTCTCAGCTGAAAAATGGACTTCTAGTCCAGTTGGGCCTTCCCAGTAAACAAATGCCAAATAAATAAATAAATATTATGCACTTTATTATCTGCGCACGATGGCCAGTCCATGGAAAACTGTCTTACATGAAACCGGTCCTTGGTGCAAAAAAGGTTGGAGAAAGCATCTGTTAATAAGAAGGGACACTGTTTGGTTCCTGTAATGGCAGTGGTGTGCATCTGTTAATAAGAAGGGACAGTTTGGTTCCTGTAATGGCAGTGGTGTGAAAACAGCTCTGGTTCCTACTCCTCATTATCTCTGGGTGATTTTGCAGCCACAAATGCATTTAAGACTTTCCCATCTCTGTATATAACAACATAGTGGAATTTGCCAAGATTTGTGAATGTCTAGGGGAAAAAATAAAAGTTTCACACTAGTACAAAAGAAATATGCAGGAAACAGCTTCAAGGGTTGCACTGAAAGGCAAGCTATGAAACCAGCACAGATCCAATTTGCCACAATGGCACAAGCCACCTCATGCTCGAGTGAGTTAGTTGCCCTGGGGATCTGCTTCTAGCAAATGTTGGAAAACTGGCCACAGCTGACAGCAACTAGACAGCTATGTGGCTAAAATGAAGAAACAGCTCAAAGAAATGGTACAAAAGGAAACTGAGCAAATATACACTCATGTCACCAACGGCCAAATTAGAGTGGAACAAACTGAACTGAGACTGACAGACATGGAAGATAGGAGCAAGCAGAAAGATCCTCTGGAATACCAGAAAAGAAAGAAGACAAAGATTTATCAACATTCATGTAAGCAATGCTGCCTGAATTGACAGGACTTCAGACACAAGAGATACTAACAGAAAGGGCACATAGGCTGCTGTCCTCATACTCAGGGCAGTTCTATTAATCCTCATCAGATACTTGTGTGATTCACTATTTATAATATGAAGGAGTTAACTTTAGGTTAATTATGGTTGCCAGGAAAAAGTTCTTTTGTGGAGACAAGAGGGCGCTTGTGGATCATGACTACAGACGCTGATACATGGAAGAAAATGGATAAGTTCATTCTGGTTATTCAGATGTGTAGCGCCCCGAAACTAAAGGTTAAATTGTTGTACCCTGCTTCTGAAATATATATTTTTTTTCTGGGGCAAAAACTTGATCCAATGGAAGCACTGAAAGTCCTGAGAACTCTGGAGCAGACAGAGGAGGAGATGATCACCATCAATCACTGTCCTGAATTAATAACAGTGGAGGAAGGTTAACCCAGAAAGTGTTTGACTTGCCCAGTTTTCAGGCAATCACACAAACAAACAAAAAAAAATGGTAAAAAGATAGGCAAAGACTTCATGTAATTTTGTATGCAGAATAGACATCTTAGGACTGGGGGAAATTAAGGCACAGTGGGTTATGGGTTATGACTTTTATAGCCTGTAAACACTGAATATGAAGGGAGCACGACCCTCTTTACACTTGAGATGATAAGGTATGTTCTAAAGGGGAATATGCCTCCATGTTTTACATCTCACGATTGTACTTTACTGCACCCAGGCTGAAAGGTAAACCAGGCTAGCCTGCCTTGGAAGTGAACAGTAAAAGAAAAATGCTTAATTATATTACAGTTATGTAGAATATTATTATCTGTTAGACATTTATTCCTGTTATTCAGTGCTAAGTTTTCTCTGTTGTATGTAGCTACAATGTTTCTGTTTTAATAATGCACATTTATTAATGTTATTTTTTAAAAGGAAGATTCTGGAGATCACTATGGAATATCCACATAAGTAGGGGTATACTGAAAATAAAAATACCACAATTCCCAACAGTCTCTGATAGAGTGAAATCTCTTGGAAAGTTTAATGAAAGTGATAATTTGGGATATTAACAGATTAGGGAAACCTGTCATGAGAAGGTCATGGGTTGGATGAGAAGGGTTTCTTAACATAAATTATTATTGTAGGGGACTGATTTGAATGATATAGAGCATGAAGAGTTAGGAAGGGGGGGGGGTACATGTCCATAGTATTGTTGTCTTATCCCAGGGGGAGGAAAAGAGATACCACTATTTTGATCAACAACAATTTCCCAATGAAGATTTTAGACATCTTTAAAGAACCATTGGGTAGGTTTGTGGTGGTGAAAGGGCTGACAGGAAATTATTTGATAACACTGGTAAGCATACACAGACCTCCCTGAATCCATTTTGCAGGAACTAAGAGAAATGTGTCAAAAGTTAACATTATTTCTTAATAATATGGGCAGCAGACTTCAAGCTAATAACATCTTGTTATGACGTTCAGGGTGGGATGAGAGCTCACAGACTGACTAGTATAGGGAAATATTTTGCAACACACTCTATAGTGATAGCTTTGATGACATTTCTGACCAAGAAAATGGGGATCAGAGAAATCATCAGGTGCACTATGACAGCAAAGCACAAGTGTTCATTTAGGATGCTAAAGAACGTTGAAAAATACCACACTAGCCAGAATTTCAGCTTAGCACTGAATCTTTACTAAGGTTTGAGTAACAACTTGCAAACAATATATATGTGTATATACATATCTATATCTATCTAAATATATCTATCTATCTCTCTCTCTATATATATATATATATATATATATATATATATATATGTATATATATATAGATATAGATATGTGTGTACGTGTGTGTGCATGTTTATAAATGTCATACATTAGTGAAAATTTATAAGACAACAAAAATAATAAATTACATCACGGTAATTGACTGATGCCTTAGAAGTAACAACAACAATTAGGATAATCTTGAACCTGAAATCATTACGCAGAAAATGTAAAGGTGAGCAAGAACTACACTTAGGATGTAACTCTCAGACAAGTTACTCATTGTATAGGGCCAGAATCCTGGAAAAGTGAAAAACGTGAATGTGAGTCACAGACAGTGGAGCGCTAGGTCTACATGCCAGATATGTTACTGCACACCAAGCCTGACTATGGTGAGCTGAACATATAATATGAGAAAGTGTGCATGAAATACTGTCTTAATACTGTCCAGATACACAACTCTATTTATGTGTGATACAAAAACTGCCACGCTAGCTTTCAGCACTTTCCCTGCAACTGATACAATGCAAGTAAACAAAGTGCAAGGCACTTGCCACACACACACACACACACACACACACACACACACACACACGCACGCACGCACACAGACACACAAAGACATATACACAGAGACATACACACACACACACACACACACACACACACACACACACACACACACACATGTATGCATGCACACACACAGGTCTACTAACATGTACAGACATATTATTCAGCTAGAAAAACTCCAGAAGCCTAAAATCCTTAATTACCATGACAGACTAGATGCCCTATCCCTGCGGTCTGTCTTTTACAGACTCCTGCATGTTGCCCTATGTTTAACAATCCATGTTTTCAGAGACCCCCACTCTAATGTATCTTTCAGAATGCATGGCTACATAAACACTTGTGCCAAGGATCTAAACCTCCACCAACATATAGATAACACATGCTTGAGGGACAGATTCATTATCCAATGGTTTTCCCATCTTTGGGACAAACTGCCTTTGCATGTTAAGCACAAGGACATCCTTGTCTCCTTCCAGACCAACCTTAATGCTTGGATGTATACATGAAATTCATCCCCAGCTTCACATGTTTTCCCCTTCTGTAAATGGGGAAAGTAAACCTTGAGGGTTGTATTTGGCAAGATGCATATGGTCTTCAAAATACTTGCCATGAAGTTCCTAAGGTCCTGTAAATACATAGAGAGATACAGCTATTCAAATATTCATCTGTAAATCAGCTGGACACAGTGTACAAATAAACGCACAAATGTTTATATATGCCCACACATGACAATATGCAACAGAGATGCTGTAACTTATGGATACTGAACAAAAAGCACAGTTGTTCTATGGTTAGTCTGAATAGTGACTACCAGATGAACTTCCAGAGACTGTCCCATCAGAGCTGTGCATTACGGCAATAGTCATGTCACTAATGGAGTGCAAGCTTAGAATCAGATGTAGCTGGGGTCTGGTACACAGGAACTGGCAACAAATAGTCTGATACTGCAACAGTTTTAGAACTGCATGACCCACTCTTATATACTGAAAATCCCAACTCTGTACGCACTGCTGTTAAGATTTGTTCACCATGTATATCACAGCACTTAGACCCACACAAGCAGAAAGGAATGCCTGTGTATGTATGTAGGGGGGAGCACAACACAGAAGTACTGCCTATGCCCATTCCCCCATGTAGTTTGCACCCATTTATATACGTCTACTACAGCCCATGGGCAGTGCAAAGCAGAAATGCTACTATGCTGCCAGAATGTGTGCCGGTACCTACTGTGCCCCCCTTCCCTACTACTGAGTCCTATCAAATACAGGGCACATATTCTCCTACTCTGGACAGCAGTATCATATGCATTTCCCAATATGCTGCTCACATGCATGGCACACAAGTTTCCCATGCTGTGTACCATTCACAGACCCCACAACATTGTCGATCTCTGTGGTGCACAGGCAGATACCCTGCCTTTAAATATGTGCCCAGGGGTGGCACTGCCCTGTTCTATTCTGGACAGTGTTGAAAAGCACAGCATGCTGTGCTCACACTGAGTAACAACCATACATTTCTCTTGGTTACCAATGCCACACGTGGACATCAAATTCTATTTACTTTAGAGCACAGCCATCATTACAGCAGCCAGAAAAAATATTGCGTCCCCTGCATGTGATACACACAGTAATTAAATATCTTTGAACCTGGACACCCAACCTTAATGGAAGAAATTTCTAATTTTCACATCTGAGCTGTGTTTCTTTTCAAGAAAGTTTGTATGGAATTCCTGGAAAAGACTGACATGACAGGTCTAAACTTGTTTGTTGGATGTGGTCTATGAAGCACAATGGCAGTACTCACATAGCCACTTGAATTTCAGCAGATATTCCATCACAAATGGGTTGAACTGACAATAAGCTGGAACTTATTCTGAAATAAATGAGCTTTACAAATCTTTCAGGGAGACTTCTTTAGTAGAGGATGTGATCATTTCAACCTTTAAGGTGCCATTAAAGAAATTAAGGAGAATATAGAAACATCAGTAGCGGTTTTGGTGCTTCATATAGAGTAGTCAGTGAACAATTATCTCTCTTAGCTCTAGAAAATTAGACAAAAGTTCTCAATGTGTATGATCTTTGCATATCAGAATCCTATAAGGTTAATAAGTTGGCCTGGTGGTTTGAAGATTACTTAAGGTGCTAGGAGATTCTGCATAAACCCAGTACAGTCCAGAAGGCATTATGGAGATCAAGAAAGTACAGTTGTGTACACTTACCATAAATGCACATGTTCGAGTGTATTTGCTGTTGCAGTCATCACACTTGGGTTATCCTGCCAGGTGTAGCCCTCAGTCGGCCCAAATACCAGAGACTTAATATTTCTGCATCAGTTGCTGTCGCTTCAGTACTGACGTCAGGTCATCAGAGGTATAAAAACAGGCAGCTAACGTCATTACATCAGTTTTTCTTGCCCCAAATGTCAGGAGCCCCCAAATAGAGAGCTAAGTTATAGTGGAAAAACACCACCAGTAAAAAGTAAATACCAACAGCCCTGTAATGAGTGAGGAAGAGAGAGAGAAAGAGAGAGAGAGAGAGAGAGAGATACAAGGGGGCTGGAGGGTGTGAAACTAGGACTACAACAGTGAATACACTCGAACATCTACATTTATGGTAAGTGTACCCAACTGTACTATGTTCTTCATGTTTCACTGTTGCAGTCATCACACTTGGATTGATTCCCAAAGCTGAAGAATGGGTGGAGACAGTCAAGAGGAGTTGGGGCTGACTAGTATGCCCTGCAGAACTGCTGTTGCAAAGCCTGCCCTGGATTTGGAAAAGATAGACAGGTGGTAATGCTTGGTGAAGGTATGAACAGAACTCCAAGGAGCAGCTTCCAGAATGTCCCTGGTAGGAACTCCTCTGAGAAAGGCTGTAGAGGTTGAAGTTGCCCTAATGGAATGCGTTCTGACTCCCTGAGGTGGTGGCTTCCCATGGTGTTTGTAAGAGAAATGGATACAGTGTGCTATCCATTTGGAGATGGTTTGTTTTGATATGGCCTTGCCCTCTGCCCCTGGTGCAAAGCTGACTAGTAACTGGTCAGCTTTCCTAAAGGGCTTAGCCCTATCAAGGTAGAATCTGAGCTGTCTGTACTCATCTAAAGAGTGCAGGATCCTTTCCCCTTTATTTTGAGGATTAGGGAAAAAGGTGAGCAAATGGATAGATTGGTTGAGAGCCACACTGGACACCACTTTAGGCATGAAAGTTGGGTTAGTCCTGAGAGAGACCATGTCAGCATGAAAAATGATGAAGGGTTCCACAGCCATAAGTCCTTGTAGCTCAGACACTCTTCTAGCTGAAGTGATGGCCAGAAGCAAGGCTGTTTTCCAAGAGAGGAATTTTAACTCTGCTGATGCTGCAGGCTCAAAGGGGGGGGGGGGGTAGTGTGAGCTTTTCCAACACAAAGTTAAGGTCCCAAGCAGGGGTGGGGGCTCTTCTAGGTGGCCTTAAGTTGTTAGCCCCTCTCAGGAATTGCTTGATGAGAGGGTGAGAGAAGAGAGGTGGCTCAGTGTTGTAATGAGCAGAGATGGCAGAGGCATGGATCTTAATGGAGGAGAAGGAGAGGCCTCTGTGGAGTAGGTCTGCTAGGTAATCCAGAATGAGAGGCGAGGAGGGCTGTGCTGTATCCACTCCTTTAGTGTGAATCCAGGAACAATACCTTTTCCACTTGCCAGCATAGGATTTCCTTGTACTGGGTCATCTGGCTTCACGTATGACATCCAGTACCTGCTTGCTTAGGCTGGCCACTGGAGGAGAAGTCAAGGGATAAGCCAGGCTGCAAGATTCAGGGTCTGCAACTGTGGATGCAAAAACTGTCCCTAATGCTGAGTCAGGAGAGTAGGGATTTGGAGTAGGTGCCATGGAGGCTACGGTGACAGACTGCACAGCAGTGGGTACCAGTGTTGGAGTGGCCAGTCTGGGGCAATCAGGATTGCCCTTGGTCTTTCCACCCTTATCTTGAGTAATACTCTTGTAATAAGAGGTAGAGGGGGAAATGCATAGACTGAGAGGTTTGCCCACTGGAAGGATAGGGCATCCACTTTCCAGGCCTTGCTGTGAGGTACCCTGGTGCAGAATTTGTTGAGCTGGTGGTTGTAGGGGAAGGCAAATAGGTCCACCTTCAGAGTACTCCATTTCTGGGTCACAAGGCTTAATTGCCACTTGTGTGGGTCTAGGAGATTTCTGCTTAAGTTGTCTGTCAGAGAGTTTTGGTTGCCTGGCAGGAATTGAGCTTGCAGGTGAATATGCATTGTTGAGGCCGTGTTCCACAGGACCATGGCTAGTCTGCAGAGTGGGTAAGAGTGGGTACCCACCTGCTTGTTTATGTAACACATCACCGTGGTGTTGCTGGTTTTGATTAGTAAGGGCCCTGGTGAGAGTAGGGATCTGAAAGCTGTCAAAGCAAGCTGAACAGTTAGCATCTCTTTTTGGTTGAAGTGCAGATGAATTTGATTTGGGCTCCAGTGGCCCTGAATGCACCTGACAGCCAGATGTGCACCCCAGGCATAGTCTGATGCATCTGTGGTTATGGTCTGGGCAGTGTGGGGTTGTGTATAGGGAAGTCCCTTGTTGTGGTTTCATGCTGCTGCCCACAAAAGGAACTCTTTCCTTAGACAAGGTATCATAGGTATGATTGTTTCCAGGTCCTGAGAATGTTGGCCCCAACGACTTTTTAAGTACCACTGAAGTTTCCTCATATGCAGTCTGGCATATGGAATTAGTAGAATGCAGGAGGCCATGAACCCTAGAGCCTGCAGGATTTTCCTTGCAAATAGCTGGGTTCTGGTGGTCATTTGAATGAAGTAGCCTGTCAGATACGCTTGTTTTTCTGGAGTAAGGAATGCTATCTGGGATTCTGTGTCCAAGCTTGCTCCCAGGAATACAATTTTTTGACTTGGGACTAGTTTGGATTTCTTTTCGTTGATAGTGTACCCCAGGTAGCTTAGAAGATCCTTTACAAATGTCAGGTGCGGCAACAGTTTTTCCTGACTGTCTGCCTGAATTAGGCAATCATCCAAGTAGGGGTAAATTTGAATATTTCTCTGTCTGCAATAGGCAATGGCTGGAGCCAGGCATTTTGTGAAAACTCTGGGAGCAGTAGATAAGCCAAAGGGAAGTGCACAGAACTGATAATGCATACATCCTGCCCTGAAATGTAGATATTTCCTGCAGAAGTCTCTTACTGGGATGTGCAGATAGGCCTCCTTTAGGTCTAGGGTGGCTAACCAGGCATCTTTGGACAGCATAGGGAGAAGCTGCTGTAGGGTGAGCATTTTGAATTTTGGTACCACCAGGAAGGTGTTTATAATGGATATATCTAAGATTGTGCACCAGGTGCCCTCTTTTCTGGGTACCAAAAACAGTCAGGAATAAAAACCTTGGTCTACCTGTTTTGAAGGAATAGGCTGAATTGCCCTTATGGAGAGCAGGGACTGAACTTGGTTTTGTGCCTCTGCCAACTGGTTTGTAGGAAGATCTGGGAACCCTTTTGGGGTTGGCAGCATGTGGAAATAAAATGTGTACCCCTGGGATACTATGTTAAGGACCCATCGATCGCTGGTGATGGAGGTCCAGCTTTTTGCATAGTGGGCAAGTTTTCCTCCTAGGGGCACAAGCAATTGGGCAAAGGTGAGGAGTGGAGTTGAAAAGTCATTACGGATTCTTTCCGTAAGGGGGTGGCTTAGCACTCCCTGCATTAGAAGGGGAGGTACTCCATTACTTAGTTCTCTGTATGCCCTGAGACTGTAATCGGGGGGGGGGGTTGCTGCTTCTCCTGGGTCTAGTTTGAGATGTCCTTGAGGGTGCTGAAAAGGACCAATGTTTTGACGGGCAATGCCTACTAAATCTTGGAGGCTGCACTTACAAAAAAATATTTGACTGTCTGCATAGACTTAGCCTTTTCTTCCATCTTTTTTTAAAACCTCTTCTGCTTTGGTGCCAAACAGATTGTCCTTGTTCAGAGGAGTGTCCAATAATTTTGATTTTACATGGTCTGGCAAGGTCTGCTCTTTAAGCCAGACATGCCTTCTAAGTACAGAATCTGTGACTGCTGCCCTGCGAGATGCTTCTAGGGCATCAAACCCACACTGCGGGGTATGCTTACTGACTTGGCTTGCAGAATGCATAAGCTCCTGTAATTCTTTATTTTCTGCACAGTCAGGAAAGGTAGATAATTTTTGCTTAATAAGTTCCATAGTATGTTGCTGGTATTTCAGCATGTGGAACTGACAATTTAATGCTTTAATGGTGAGAGTTGCAGAGGTGTATACTTTTTTACCCCATCTGTCTAAAGCTTGGGAATCCCTGTCCAAGGGGGTGGGATTCTTAGCTGTAGTTGCTTTTATTTCTTTAGGTTCTTGGGAGATGACCTCTGGGTCAGCAGTAGGATTTTTTAAGAGAAATTTGTGTGAGTCAGGGGCTCTGTAGTACCTGTCAGGTTTCCTTGGAGCAGGGGGTAAAGTATCAGGAGTTAGACTGGATTCCACAAAGACATCATCCACAACATCCAGAAAAGGAGGGATAGCTAAAGGTCTGTGCTGTGGTAGATCTAAAAATTCCCTGAGTCTCTTTTTGGACTGAGGATAATCCTGGCATTCCCAATGGAAATGCTTTCTCAAAGTATGTAGGGTTTCACCAAAGGAAAAATACTCTGGAGAGGAGGCAGAAGGAATGGATTCCTCTGCATCTGAATCCTCATAGGCAGATAAGGGCATGTTTTCATAATAAGAAACCTCAGAGTTGTCGGAATCTTGGTCAGATAAAGCTGCTTGGGACAAGTCTCTTTTCCTTTTAGCAGGGGAAGGCTGTCTTCCCCTAATCAGCATGATCAGTTCTTCTGCCATTTTAAGCATCTGAGATTGTGGCAAGGGAGCAGGCGCTTGAGATTGGGTCGTCGGTTCTTTAGGCGTAGCTCATACTCTTGGCCTTAGAAACTCGGTAGTTTTAGAAAGAACTGAAGACGCGAAAGAAGTCGTCGGTTTGTGTCAAATATCAGTAGTACGAAGTGATTCCTCAGAAGCCAGTGCCTGCACAGCAGCTCCGGACCCATCCAAGGCAGAGACATCCGCAGGTTCCAGAGCCAAAGAAGAGTCTCGCGGCACACCGGACTCCGAACAGTTCTCAGTAGAGGCCTGCGAATTCATCAAAGCGAGCATCAGGGGCTGTGAAAGTGCCTCATTGAGTACCGACAAACTGGCGACTAGCTTAATGGAAGCGTCGTCGGCAGTTTTGGACCTGTGCGGTCTGTCTCTGTCTTTATCCTTATGTTTATTTGGAAGATCAGTAGTTGGATGGCTTACCGAAGCCATTTCAGAATACGGAGATTGAGAACTAAAGTATTTAGCTACAATAAGGGCCTGACGACGAATAGTTCGGGCGTTGAACAATTCACAAAATCGACACTGAGGTACGTCATGGTCTGGGCCTAAGCAGGTGACACAGTAAGAATGGAAATCTCGGTGTGGTATTTGCTTTTCACAGGCGAGACAATTGTTAACTTTTTCTGACATCGGTTAGAGCAAGAAAAAAGGATCCCCAACGGGGAACTTAGCTTTAGAAGACTTCAAGATGATTCAAATTCAAAAACGAAAACTCAGGTACCGGCTGACCGGCATTCGTGTGAACTGCTTCTGTTTTGGGCTCCTCGGCAAGAAAGACTGATACAATGGTGTCGGCAGCCTGTTTTTATACCTCTGATGACCTGACATCAGTACTGATGCGACAGCAACCGACGCAGAAATACTAAGCCTCTGGTATTCGGGCCGACTGAGGGCTACCCCTAACAGTATAACCCAAGTGTGATGACTGCAACAGTGAAACACGAAGAACATCTGGAAACAGTCCAAATGACAAATTAGCGATGTCACACAGGGATAAAACCCTGACTTCACTCCGGGAACCTTGGTTCATTTAGGAGCCTGGGCACTAATACTGCTGGTTTAGAGATAGACAGGAGTGTTACTGACCCCTGTCAGGGGAAGGGCACTGCTGCTCATGCTCTGGGTACATATGCAGACATGTGCTACAAGGGAGGCTTGTTCTTTTGAAAGCTGCATCAGTTGCAGAAATGGACCACATCCTCTTATGGTATTAAATAATGAAAAAAAATGAAAGTATTTAACCAAGGATATGCTCTATAGTCATTTGATTTCTTTGCCCACTTTCAGACTTTGAAATATCCCAGACTGTACCTCTAAGTGTACCTAAAATGTGCTATGCAATGAGCTAGAAACCATGCATGCCTCTCATCTTCTAAGATTTAGACACAGCAGTACTATTTAGACATAGCACTATGATTTAGACACAACACTATGATTTAGACATAACTCTATGATTTTGGCCCTCAAATTGTTCTGACGGAACTTAGTGACATACCTGTCTATTCCCCAAAAACCTGCTATACTGGAAAATAAAGTGCTCCTCTTTTGCACCCTCTGCTATGACTTTTTGAAGGCCAGTGGAATGATTTCTCATACTCAGAGGTTGAGAGGTATGAGCCATATTTCACTGCAAAAGACAGTATACGGTTTGATGGTATTCAAATGAATGAAATATGTCCTCACCACATCAGCTTCTTTTTTTTCATCCATTTCAATGAAAATCCTTTGAAAAGTAAAAAAAAAAAGAAAAAAAACAAGAAAAATTACAGTTATGTACTTACCATAACTTGGCATCTGTGTTATTTGTAGTCACCATTCCTCACATTAGGGTCAGAGTCCTCAGCTACCTAAATCCTGAGAGGTCACAAGAAAGGACATGCTGAAGAACTGTGGAGCCAAATGAAGCCCTTCCTCTGGAAATCAAATCCAACATATAGTGGGAAACAAATATGTGGGGAGAAGACCACGTTGCTGCCGCACAAATGTCATCTAAACATTCAAGATCTGCAAAGGCAATGGAAGCAGAAACTGCCCTGGTTGAATGAACCTTCACTGGTGTAGCTACAGAAATACCTTCTGAAGAATATATAAAGGAAATACATTGCGAAATCCAATGGGAAATCGTGACTTTCTAAATACCCCTGCCTTTTCTATTAACAGAGAAGGCCACAAATAGTTGGTCTGAATGCCTAAATTCTTGCATTCAATGTAAATACGAGCGAAGTTGACGATGAACATCCAATATGTGCAGAATATATTCCCCTTTATTGGAAATGTTAGGGAAAAATACTGGTAAGTGAATAAATTGGTTGATATTCGCTGGTAAGGCCACTTTAGTCATGAAGGATGGATCAGGTTTTAGAGACACTCTGTCCTTGTGGAAAATTAAATAGGGTGGCTTGACAGTAAGAGCTTGCAACTCCGAGACTCTCTTTGCCGAAGTAATTGCCACTAAAAAAGCAGTCTTCCAGGAGAGAAATTTAATATTGCACGAAGACGCTGGTTCAAAGGGAGGTTTTGTTAAAGCCTGAAGCACCAAAGTCAAATCCCATGGAGGAGAAGGATGTTTAACAGGAGGCCTTAACTGAAAAATCCCTTTTAAAATGGGCTTACAGAGGCATGCAGAAAAGGTCGAATCACCCCCAAGGTGAAAATTTTAAATCTCTGCCAACTGTACCTTGATAGTGAAAAAACTAGCTCCTTCTTTAAAGAGAGAGGTCAAGAAGAGAAGTATTTCAGTAATAGGGGCGGAGAAGGGGTATAAATTCTTATTCTTCGCCCACACCGAAAACCTCTTCCATTTACTGGAATAAACTTTTCTAGTAGAAGACCTCTGGAAAGCAAGAATAATCTCCTTCATGGGTGAGGCTGGCCTGGACTTAGCCAAAATCACTGGAAGTGGACATACCACACTGTCAGATGTAGGGTCTGAAGATTCAGGAGTGGTAGGAGAGAAGGATGAGATAGCAGATCCAGAAACGATCGAGCACCCAGGGTGGATGCCTCAAATGAGACCATAGAAGGGGGAACCACACCTGCTGAGGCCAAAAGGGGGCAGTGAGGATACTCTGACTCTTGAGGCATCTGGCTTTCTGAAGTACTCAGGGAATTGGGGGTAACAGAGGAAAGGCAATACAGGAGACCCAGAGGTCAATCATGGGAGAGCACGTTCCTGGGGGATTCCCCCTCTGGGGGAATCAATGCAAAGAAGTTGTTGCATTTGTGGTTGAGAGGAGATGCAAACAGATCAGAGCTCAGATAACCCCACCGATGGAAGATCTGTTGAGCCACCACTGAGTTCAGGCACCACTCATGAGGGGTCAAGATAGCCCTGCTCAATTTGTCCGCCAACAAGTTGGATGCTCCAGGAATGTACATTGCAATGAAAAAACACCTCATGGCCATTGCCCACTCCAAGACCCTCATGGCCGTGCGACACAGCAGATAAGAACGTGTGCCCCCTTGCTTGTTTACATACCACACAACAGCCATGTTGTCTGATAGAACAACAATCGTCCCGTAAGGAAGGCAGTCTTAGGTTCATAGGATAAAAAGGACTGCTCTCATCTCCAGAACGTTGATGTGCAGTTTGGTCTCTGAGGGCAACCAAGTCCCTTGGACCGTCTATCCCTGGAAATGCCCCCTCACCCCAGGAGGGAAGCGTCTGAGGTGACTGTCGCCACAGGAGTAGGAGGAACGAAAGGCCTGCCTGCTAGTAGATCCAGAGATCGGATCCACCATGAAAGATGCTTGTAACACACCGGGGTGAGCCGAATGGAAAAACACAGGGGACGTTGCCACGCTGACCACTGAACTGCAAGGGTCCACCGAAGTACCCTCATGTGGTACCAAGTCATTGGAACCAAATAAATGGCTGCAGCCATCAATCCTAGAGCCCTGAGAATGAGTGAGACTGGAGAGCAGGTTAGCTCCAGCAAGGTCTGAACCTGGTCGCAAATAAACAACACCCTTCGAGGAGGTAAGGGTGCAATCTGAGAGGTGGTGTCCAACAGAGTGCCTATGAATTCCAATTTTTTTGTTGGAGTCAGGGAGGATTTCACAATGTTCACTGTGATCCCCAAGAGATGGAACAGGGAGAGAACATAGCGAATATTGTCCAGTAGTTGATGCCTTGTGGGGGCCGTCAGGACACAATCATCCAAATAGGGAAAAACCTGGATTCCCTGCAGTCAGAACCACCATACATCTGGTAAACACCCGGGGTGCTGAGGTGAGACCAAAGAGCAAGGCCCAGAACTGGAAATGATCGACTTCCAAGTGAAAGCAGAGAAACCTCCTGGACCATCGATCCATCATGGTAGTACAAGTCCTGGGGGTTTACTGAGCACATAAAGTCATTGCTGTGTAAGAGAGGCACAATCGACTGCACAGAGACCATCCAAAACTTCGACTTCCGCATGAATTGGTTCATGCAACTGAGATCCAAAATAGGACATAGGTCCCGTTTTCTTTGGAACCAAAAAGAAGTGGGAATAAGTTCCGGATCCTCTCTGTCCTGCGGGGACCTGTTGAATGGCTCGTTTTTGAAGAAGGCTTACGACCTCCTTTCAGGCTGCCTCTTCTTCATTGGGTGGCATGTCTGGAAGAGGACTGTATTTGGGGGGAATTTCCAAAAAGGGAATGCAATAACCCCTGGATACAACTGCTAGCACCCACAGATCATTTGTAATACTTGTGCAGGCTAACGGGTGTAGCGATAATCGACTCCCGACTGCCTCCAGGGAAGGACAGTCGGGCAATGCCTCAGGGACATTGTAAAGGTTTTGCAGAGAAGGGCTCCTTGGAACCTTGGTTTTGCAGGCCACCTCTACCCCTTGGCCAACATCTACCATTGAAACCTCTTCCCCATCCCATGGAAGAGGAATCACCCTGAACATCCTGAAAGGGAGACTGTGCCTTCCTGAACCACACTTTATTACTCCCCTTCTGGGTCTTGTTAAAGGACCTCTGAGGGGCAGGAAACCTGACCCCAATGGCCGACAAGGTTTTCCCCTCCTTGTTCACTGTGGGTCAAACTGTCTTTCACAGTGGGACCAAAGAGAGTGGAACTATCAAATGGGGTGTTAACAAATGATATCTTGAAGGCCTCTGCAAACCCGCTCAAATGGAGCTAGGCATGACACCAAATAGTGATACATCAGCCCACAGCCCATGAGGACCCTTCCGCAGCACTGAAAATGAGTCTCATGGATGAATTTGCCACTGAATGAAGAGCTGACAGCTTTGGAGAAATAGCCTTGAGTTTCTCCTCAGACATGGACCCAGAGAGGGATGAAGACAGTTCTTCTACCAAATCCCTCTGGAGACGAGTAAAATGAGCAACGCAATTTAGTGCTCACAGACTGAAAGCAGCCGAAGCGAACACCTGTTTTCCAAATTTGTCCATAGCCCTCGACTCAATATTGGGTAGATGGACAGAAGAACTCTGCTCTGACAATTCCTTTTTGGTGGCATCGGCCACCACAATAACATCAACCGGGACCGCTTTGGACCGAAAAGTTCTATCTGGAGGAGGGCTCAAAAATTTGTCTGCTTTCTTGGGCACTTGCTCCACAGTATCTGGCTCCTTCTAGGCCCTGCTGGCCACAAGATCAATCAGAGGATCAGCGGGGGACACACCCAGGAAGTAGATGGCCCTATACCAAAAGCCTCCAGGAAAACAGATTCCTCTGAGGATGGGGTTTGGGTAGACCAACTGCCTATGGCCTTGAGGATCTCGAGTAATTCTCCAAAGGAGACATCATCCAGCGGAGATCTTGGGGACCCCTCCTCCTCATCAGCATCTGTATCCTCAGTAAGGGACTCCATAGGGGAGTTGAGATGTCTCCTCTTACAAGTCCTCTTCCTGGGAACTTCCTCCACGGGGGAGGTGGGGAAGACTCAGAAGAGGAAGGGACCCCTTTGGGGGGGAAATCCCCTTGGAGACTAATTCAGATGGGCTGACCTGGAGCAGGATGAGACAAGCCACTCAGAAACTGGGGCTGGGTAGGAGAACCGTGCATGGAGAGGCAGCTCTGATAGCAGAAAAGGATCTTTTGGCAGCCAGGAAGGCAGAAGGACTTGAAGAGGTTCCATCCCCCTCTCCCACTGATAAAACCCTGGTGGAAGAAAGGGTGAAACCCCCCAATCCCACTACTCTGCCAGATGGCACTGGACTGGAACTGTCAAAAGCCGAGGCGCCGAGGGGAAGAGACCGGTCTGAAATACTCTGGCCCGAATCCAATCCTGTGGACCCTGGCTTAACAGGGCCGGCCAGCCCTGTGGCCTGTCCCGGGGGAACAGAAACAGTGCCAGCTGCTGATCCCATCAGGGAAGGGCCCGAACTGGGTCCTATAGCTCCCCTAGCCTCCACCCCACTCAACAGTCCCTTAGAATCCAAGCCACTGGTCGGATGTGGAGCGATCGAAGGGGGGGTGGGAGATTGAATCCCTGACCTATGGGTTGGGGAAGCCAGAAGCCACAAATCCATCTGAGCTTTCAGGAAGGCTCACATCATCCTCTCCATATCCATAGAAAGGACACTCCTGGAAGATCGGGAGGAGATGGAGGACCTAGCATCCAACAGCCTGGAACGCTTGATGACGGCCTCCTCAACAGAAGGTTTCTTTTTAGATCAAGGAGGGCCAGCCTTGGCGTGGAAGCTGTGACCAAGGCCCTCCTTTGACCAAACCCTTAATTAAGAGCTTATTGCAACGGTCGACCAAAGCTCTCGGGTTGAATGCGGCACAAATGCCACATTCCACCTTGAGGTGGTCACCGCCAAGACAGTAAATGCACTACTCGTTTGAGTCAGAAATAGGCATTTTCCGCCCACAAGAGGAGCACTTTTTAAAACCTAAAGGATTTTCTGACGTGGCCGAACCATAAGCAAAACCTGAATTCCACAAACAAGCCAAGGTTCAAAAGCCTAAAATCCATTCCAAGACATTCACACACACACACACACACACACACACACACACACACACACACACACACACACACACACACACACACACACACACACTTACTAAAGAAACACTTGCACACCACAAAAAATACAGTTGTGTACACTTACCATAAATGTAGATGTTCAAGTGTATTCACTGTTGCAGTCATCACACTTGGGTTATCTGCTTGCTGCTAGCCCTCAATCAGCCCGAATATCAGAGTCTTGGGATTTCTGCATCAGATGCTGTCACCTCTTCCATGACGTCAGGTTGTCAGGGGTATAAAACATGCAGCCGACGCCATTACATCAGTTTTTCTTGTCCTAGATGTCAGGAGCCCCCAAAATAGGAAGCTATTACATGATGTGGAACACTTCCAGTATATAGTAAATACCCCTGCCATAAAAGATGGCCATAAACAGGATAGGTAAAAAGGATAGAGAAAACCAGGTGGCTGGAGGGAGGGAAACCAGGACTGCAAAAGTGAATACACTCGAACACCTACATTTATGGTAAATGTACACAACTGTACTATTCTTCATGTTTCACTACAGCAGTCATCACACTTGGGTTGATTCCCAAAGCTGAGGAAGGGTGGAGGCAGTCAAGAAGTTTTGGGGCTGGCTAGCAGGCCTTGTAAGACTGCTGTAGCAAATCCAGCTCTGGATTTAGAAAAAATAGGTAAGTGGTAATGCTTGGTGAAGGTGTGTACAAAAATCCAGGTTGCAGCTTCCAGGATGTCCCTTGTGGGGACCCCCCTGAGAAGTGCTGTAGAGGTTGAAGTAGTTCTAGTGGAATGAGTTCTGATCCCCAGAGGGGTAGGTTTTCCATGGTGCTTGTAGCAGAAATGGATGCAGTGTGCTATCCATTTGGAAATGGTTTGCTTCAAAATAGCCTTGCACTCTGCCCCTGTAGCAAAGCTGACTAGTAGGTGGTCAGACTTTCTGAAAGGTTTAGTCCTGTCAAGGTAGAACCTGAGCTGTCTGTGCATGTCCAAGGAGTGCAGGATCCTTTCCCCTCTATTCTGAGGATTAGGGGAAAAAGGTTGGCAAATGGATGGATTGCTTTAAAGCCACACTGGATACAACCTTGGGCATAAATGAAGGGCTAGTCCTGAGGGAAACCCTGTCAGTATGGAAAATAATGAAGGGATCCACCACCATTAGTGCCTGTAACTCAGACACTCTTCTTGCTGAAGTAATAGCTAGAAGTAAGGCTGTTTTCCAAGAGAGGAATTTTAACTCTGCTGAAGCAGCAGGTTCAAAAGAGGGAAGTGTGAGCTTTTCCAGTACAAAGTTAAGGTCCCAGGTGAGAGCTCTCCTAGGGGGCCTTAAATTGTTAGCTCCTCTCAGAAACTGCTTGATGAGAGGGTGAGAAAAGAGAGGAGGCTCAGTATTACAATGAGCTGAGATGGCAGAGGCATGAATCTTAATGGATAAGGATAGGCCTCTGTGGAGCAACTCTGCTAGGTAATCAAGGATTTGAGGTAAGTTGGGCACAACTGTGTCCTTTCCTTGAGACTGACTCCAAGAACAATATCTTTTCCACTTTTCAGTATAGGATTTCCTAGTACTGGGCCTTCTGGCCTCAAGGATGATGTCCAACACCTGTTTGCTGAGGGATGCTGGTGGTGTATTCATAGGATAAGCCAGGCAGCAAGGTTTAGGGTTTGCAGCTGTGGGTGCAAAATCCATCCCTCCTGCTGAGACAGCAGGGAAGCTGTCTGATGTAGGTGCCAGGGTGGCACTGCTGTCAGACTGCATAGGAGTGGGTACCAGTGCTGGCGTGGCCAGTCTGGTGCAATAAGGATTGTCCTTGGCCTGTCCTGTTTGATCTTGAGTAGTAGTGTTGAGAGGAGGAGCAGAGGAGGAAAGGCATAAATTGAGATGTTTTCCCATGTAAAGGATAGGGTGTCCACCTTCCAGGCTCTGCTGTGAGGGTTCCTAGTGCAAAAGTTGTTCAATTGGTGGTTTTTGGGGGAGGCAAAAAGGTCCACTACTGGAGCTCCGCACCTCTGAGTTAGACGTTTGAATGAGTTGACTTCCAGTTTCCACTCATGAGGGTCCAGTAGATTTCTGCTTAAGTCGTCTGCCAGTGAATTTTGCTTGCCTGGTAGGAATTGAGCTTGTAGGTGCACTTGGATGCTCAAGGCTGTGTTCCACTGAGCCATGGCTAACCTGCAGAGTGGGTAAGAATGAGTCCCGCCCTGCTTGTTTATGTACCACATAACTGTGGTGTTGTCTGTCTTTATCAGGAGCTGTCCTGGAAGGATAAGGTATTTGAAGACTGTCAGAGCATTCTGTACAGCTAGCATCTCTTTTTGATTGATATGCAGGGGAATTTGTTCTGGGCTCCATTTGCCTTGAATGCATTTGCCTGCCATGTGAGCCCCCCATGCATAGTCTGATGCGTCTGTTGTCAGGGTTTGGGCGGCGAGGGGCTGAGTGAAAGGAAGTCCCTTGTTGTGGTTGCATGCTTCTGCCCATCAAAGGAACTCTGCCCTTAGCAAGGTATGATAGGAATCACTGTTTCCAGGTCCTGAGAATGTTGACACCAGATACTTTTTAAGTACCACTGAAGTTTCCTCATATGCAGTCTTGCATATGGAATTAGCAGTATTTTCCTTGCAGACAGCTGGGTTTTGTTGGCCATTAGTTTGAAATAGTTTGTCAAATGGACCTGCTTTTCTGGAGTGAGGAATGCCATCTGGGAAGTTGTGTTCAAGCTTGCTCCCAGGAATACAATTTGTTGGTTTGGCAACAGTCGTGATTTCTTTTCATTGATGGTATATTCCAGTGAAGTTAGAAGTCTTTTCTACAAATGCCAGGTGCTGATGTAGCAATTCCTGACTGTCCGCCTGAATCAGGCAATCATCCAAGTATGGGTAGATTTCAATATTTCTCTGCCTGCAGTATGCAATGGCTGGAGCCAGGCATTTTGTGAATACTCTGGGTGCAGTAGATAAGCCAAAGGGAAGTGCAGAGAACTGATAGTGCATAGAGCCTGCTCTGAAACATAGATATTTCCTGCAAGACTCCCTTATGGGGATGTGCAGATAAGCTTCTTTTACGTCTAGGGTGACTAACCAGGCATCCTTGGCTAGCAGAGGAAGAAGCTGTTGCAGTGTAAGCATTTTGAATTTTGGGACCACCAGAAAGGTGTTGAGGATTGACACCAAGAGCTCTCTTTTCTGGGCAGCAGGAACCGTCTGGAGTAGAAACCCTGTCCCCTTTGTTCTACTTGAACAGGTTGAATAGCCCTGATATGGAGAAGGGAAAGTGCTTGCTTTTGAGCCTTTGCCCACTGGTTTGGAGGCAGGTCTGGTAACCTGCATGGTGTTGGCAGTGAGTGGAAGGAGAATCTGTATCCCTGGGATACAATGTTTAGAACCCATCAGTCTTGAATAATGGACATCCAGTTTTTTGCATGAAGGGCAAGTTTTCCTCCTAGGGGCGCAAGTACTTGAGCATGGCTGGGAAGGATAACTGGAAAGTCATTGTGAACTTTTTCCATAAGGGGGTGACTTACCACTCCCTGGTTTTGAGGTGGAAACACTCCATTGTTTAGATCTCTGCATACCCTGAGACTGTAGTCTTGGTGATCTGTTTCCCCTGGGTTTGGACTGAGAAGGCCTGAGAGGGACTAGAAAGGACCAGTTTTTTGAAGGTCAGTGCCTACTGAATCTAGGTGACTGCACCTGTAATAAATCTTTGACTGTTTGCATAGATTTAGCTTTTTCTTCCATATTTTTAAGAACTTCTTCTGCTTTTGTGCCAAACAAATGCTCCTGATTTAATGGAGCATCTAGTAATTTTGCTTTGACATGGTCACACAAGACTTGTTCTTTTAACCAAGCATGCCTTCTTAGTACAGACCCAGTGACAGCAGCCCTGCAAGATGATTCTAAAGCATCAAACCCACATTGCAAAGTATGTTTACTAACTTGGTTTGCAGACTGCATTAAGTCTTGTAAATCTTTATTTTCTGCACAATCTTGAAGTAACACCATTTTTTGTTTAATTAGCTCCATAATATGTTGTTGGTATTTCAACATATGAAACTGGCAATTCAAAGCCCTGATGGCAAGAGTTTCAGAGGTATATACCTTCTTACCCCATCTGTCTAAAGCTCTAGAATCCCTGTCTGAAGGGGTAGGGTTTTTGGCTGTAGTAGCCTTAATGCCTTTAGGTCCCTGGGAAATGGTCTCTGGATCCGCAGTAGGATTCTTAAAGATATATTTGTGAGAATCAGGTACTCTGTAGTACCTGTCAGGTTTTCTAGGAACTGGTGATAAGGTGTCAAGAGTAAGACTGGACTCCAAGAAGACATCGTCTACAATATCCAGGACAGGGGGTATAGCTAGAGGCATATGCTGAGGCAAATCTAAAAATTCTCTGAGTCTCTATGTATGCAAGGTTTCACCAAAAGAGAAATCCTCTGGAGGGGAGGCAGAGGGAATGGACTCTTCTGCATATGAATCCTCATAGATAGATAAGGGTATGCCCTGGTAATCAAAAGGGTCAGAGTCATCAGACTCCTGGTCTGTAAAATCAGAAGGAAATTTAATTATTTGTCTTTTGGCAGGGAAAGGCTGGCTTCCCCTAATTAGAGTAATAAAGTCTTCAGCCATTCTAAGCATTTGTTTTTGTGGCATGGGAGGATGAGCATGCGCATTGGACATCGGATTTCTAGGCGTAGTGCGAACTCTGGGCCTGAGAAACTCAGTAGTTTTAGTAGGAAATGAAGTTGTTGGTTTAATAAGACTATCATAGGTCGGAATACACCCTCAGAAGCCGGTGCCTGCACAGCGGCCCCAGACCCATCCAAAGTAGAGACATCTGCAGGTTCTACAGTTAAAGAAGCATCTCGTGGCATACCGGACTCCGAATGGGTCTCAGTAGAGGCCTGCAAATCTGTAGAAGCGGGCATCAGGGGCTGCAAAGGCTCCTCACTGAGTACCGGAGTACTTGCGACAAGCTTAACGGAAGCGTCATCGGCAGTTTTTGACCTATGCGGTCAGTCTCTGTCTTTGTCTTTGAGCTTTTTCGGAAGATCGGTAGTCAGATGGCTTACCGAAGCCATTTCTGAATACGGAGAATGAGAGTTCTGAAGAAGTCTTGGATGATGAAAACGCTTGACTGACTGTGCTACTACTGAGTCTTCCCTGTTGTGGAATTAAGCATTTTTATTTGATACTACCGAGTCTGGTTCTTGGCTACTTGGAGTGATGATTCTGGTTTTTCTTGGTGCATTTTTTTCACTCCGTACACCATTTTGTTGTTTTTAGCGAAAGAATTTAGCTACAAAAATAGCCCGATGACGAATGGTTCGGGCATTAAACAATGCACAAAACTGACAGATAGGGACGTCGTGGTCTGGGCCTAAACAGGTGACACAGTAAGAATGAAAATTTCCATAAGGTATTTGCTTTCCATAGGCAAGACAGTTGTTAATTTTTTCTGACATCGGCTAGAGCAAGAAAAAAGAATCCCCAGCGGGGTACTTAACTTTAGAAGATTTCAGGTCTGAAACTCAAAAAAAAAAAGAAATTCAGGTAGCGGCCAACCGGCACTTGCAAATTGCTTCTGCCTCTGCTTCAGGCTCCTTCTTGGCAAGAAAGACTGATGTGATGGCGTCAGCTGCATGTTTTATACCCCTGATGACCTGATGTCATGGAAGAGGCAACAGCCTCCGACGCAGAAATCCCAAGACTCTGGTATTCGGGCAGACTGAGGGCTACCTACAGACAGATAACCCAAATGTGATGACTGCAACAGTGAAACATGAAGAACATCAACTAGGCCGAAGACAAAACCCCGAGGAAAAAAAGGACCTAACAAGGTTAAGACTCCACTGGGAGGGGATAGATAAGAGGGAAAACTACCCAATAACACTTCAAACTCAAGAAATAAGAAAATTCTGTACTAATACACTTACACTAACAGGAGCTGAGCAATCAACGTCTGACTGATTGAGCAGCAAACAAGATCTGAGGGAGTGTAGGGCAGCAGAGCATTATGGGAGGGGAGTAGCTTGAGCTAAGCTGTGTTCTGAGTATGCCGG
Organism: Protopterus annectens; assembly: GCF_019279795.1. Classification (NCBI taxonomy): domain Eukaryota; kingdom Metazoa; phylum Chordata; order Ceratodontiformes; family Protopteridae; genus Protopterus; species Protopterus annectens. Next base: position 429,908,490 of record NC_056731.1, on the reverse strand, counting down.
CTCGAATCCGATATCGGATCCAAGACCCTAACGTGAGGAATGGTGACTAGATAACATCAGATCTTGCATTTTACTATCACAACTCAAAGTGTGATCTTTTCTTTGAGCTGTTCAGCCCCCGAGTTGATTACTTAAGCAGTGTCATTATGCTAGGTTCAGGAACAAAGCCCTCAGAATAAGAAGTAAAATAACAGTTTTACTGCTATGTTTCAAAGACCCAAACTACAGCTTTTTTGTGCATTTCCAGGTACAACAGTTCAAAACTGTCAGTTTTAGTAAACTGGCATTTATTCAAATACATTGAGCTATGAAGTAAGTAGGAAAATGAAGATTAAAAAAAATTCTTGTCACAACAAAGAAAATTTTAAGATGGTGGATTGTACATTATGTGTTTCCTACCATGTCCGATACATACTGAAGGATTAAAATAAAAGGATAATAAATTCTAGATTTTTGAAAAATGCTGTTATATCTACAGAGACACGTTTGAGCCCAATCAAATATTTTTGTTTGTGCTATAAACATGGAATTTATATAATTGTGATATAACACTAAAGTAAACACTTTATTAGGCATTTTGTGATATCCTACATTATATGAGCACAAGGATACTAATAAGAACCCAAAACAAATACATAAACTCAATTCAAGGGTAGCAGTTAGCCCCTAAGCAACTGTTCCTCCCAGAATCCTTACTTCACTAAGAAGTGATTAAGAAGTGATCTGTAAACAATAGACCTCAGCCTTTGATGGGGGGGGGTCAGCCTTTGATGGGGGGGGGGGGGTATCACCAATATTTTAGGTTTCTAAATGAACTAGATCCCTAGGTCCCTATACATTTTTATCAAAGTCTTCTGTTACCCCACATCCCAAAGATATGTGGCAGGGAAACTGTTGAGGTTCTAAATGCTCCTTCGTGTGTGTGTGTGTGTGTGTGTGTGTGTGTGTGTGTGTGTGTGTGTGTGTGTGTGTGTGTGTGTGTGTGCACACGCGCGCACGTCCATCTTGTACTCTATCTAGGACAGATAAGCACCCAATGAAAATGAATCAGTTATAGCATAGTTAACTCAATTAAACTACTTATTTTATAGCATCACATCTTGTATACAGTTTATTGGAAACATTCTGGAGATTACTTAGTATGTTATAGCTTTATTTTAACAGGTTTGCAATAAAAAACACTGCCTAACACATCAAGAAAAAGAAAATAAACTATAAACTAAACTATCTTAAGATCTGACGAACATTTCACGCCATTTTATGGTCAATTAAATTATGTTTGTTGGCAAAGGTTTGATTTTTAACAGCGCTATTTAAAAATGTGTTTATGGCTTTGACAAGTGAAATCATAATATCTCCTGGTGAAGTTTTAGATGGGGCACTTCTGGTTTCTTGGCCAGATAGGCAGCTAATTACATGAGAAATAGCCCAATGTAAGCATTAATATTTCCATGGAAATCAAACTGTATAAAAGTAGCAAGAATTTATTTCCTTAAGTCGCAGTACTGGGACTTTAGCTCTTTATGTCCTCAAATAAGACTCCAAGAGTTTGGACTTAACAAAGTCTCAGGCTACTGAGTTCAACTTCTTAGGAACTCAAATGAGCAAAATTTTAAAAGTAAATACTTTTTAGACCCTCACCACCCAGGTGGTGGTAGGGGTTCAAGCCAAACAAACTTCTGCTTGTGAACTCCACAGTTGTACAGTCATAAAGAAAATAATCATTTTTGTGAAACAAAAGGATTCAGTGCAAATGCATACTTAGAAACTACACCTGAAATAATTTCCTGTGGGAAACATTGATTGAGGAGTTCAACACCCTATAGATGGTAGACAGAAAGTACAGTTGTGTACACTTGCCATAAATGTAGATGTTCGAGTGTATTCACTGTTGCAGTCATTACATTAGGGTAATCTGCTGGCAGATTTCCCTCAGTCTGCCTGAATTCCAAAGTGTTGGGTCCTGCGTCAGTTGCTGTCTCCTCTTCCATGACGTCAGGTCGTCAGGGGTATAAAACATGCAGCTGACGCCATTTTCTTTAGTTTTTCTTGCCCCCGATGTCAGGTGCCCCCAAAAAGGTAGCAATATTATAAATAAATATATATATATATATATATATATATATATATATATATATATATATATATATATATACATATATATATATATATATATATATATAAACATATATACATGCATCAATATAAAGTTTACCTTCATCTACAAGCAAATACACCACATAAGTTGTAGAAGATAGAGAAGGAAAGATAAACTGTACAATGACAGGGGGACAGCGGGAGGGTAACCTGGACTGCAACAGTGAATACACTCGAACATCTACATTTATGGTAAGTGTACACAACTGTACTATGTTCTTTGTGTTTCACTGTTGCAGTCATTACATTTGGGTAGAATCCCAAAGCTATGGTTGGGAGGCTGGAGCTAAACAGCATTAGGTGAGGCTATAAGGCCCTGCAGCACTGCAGTGGCAAAGCCTGCCCTGGACTTAGAGCAGAGAAGCAAATGGTAATGCTTTGTAAAGGTGTGAACAGAACTCCAAGTAGCAGCCTCTAGAATGTCCTTGGTTGGTACTCCTCTGAGAAAGGCTGCTGAAGTAGCTGCAGCCCTGGTGGAGTGAGACCTAATGCCCTTGGGCACAGGTTTGCCATGGTGTAAATAGCAGAAATGGATGCAATGGCTTATCCACTTTGAAATTGTCTGCTTTGAAATAGCCTTTCCTTCTGATCCTGCAGCATATGACACTAGTAATTGCTCAGTTTTTCTTAGAGGTTTAGTCCTGCTCAAGTAGAATCTTAGCTGTCTGTGTACATCCAAGGAATGCAGAATTCTCTCCCTTTGTTCTGCGGATTTGGATAAAAAGTTGGCAGATGAATTGTTTTGTTAAGAGCCACACTTTAAACGACCTTAGGCATAAAAGTAGGATTTGTCCTCAGAGAAACCCTGTCTGGGTAAAATATGATAAAAGGCTCTACAGTCATGAGGGCCTGTAGCTCGAAACTTTTCTTGCTGAAGTAATTGCTAGCAGCAGAGCTGTCTTCCATGATAAGAACTTTATATCAGCGGTAGCAGCTGGTTCAAATGGAGGCAGGGTGAGCTTTTCCAACACATAATTGAGGCCCCATGCAGGTAAGGGTGATCTTCTAGGAGGCCTTAATTTTTGGCCCCTCTAAGATACTGCTTTAATAAAGGATGAGAAAAGATTGGTGGCTCTGTATTGTAATGAGCCGAAATGGCAGAGGCATGGATTTTGATTGATGAGAAAGATAGGCCTTTGTTAAGCATCTCAGTTAAGTATTGTAATATCTGAGGAATATGTGGTTCTGCTGTATCAGTTTCTTGTGCTTGATTCCAAGCACAGAATCTCTTCCATTTGTCAGCATAAGATTTTTCTAGTACTAGGCCTTCTGGCTTCCAAAATTACATCCATCACAGCTTTACTGAGAGGTGTCATTTGTATGATTACAGGATTAGCCATGCTGCCAGGTTCAGAGTCTGTAGTTGATTTTGCAGGATCTGATTGTTTTGCTGGGACAGTAGTTGTGGGTTTTGAGGCAAGGTCCAAGCTGGGTATTGAGACATGTTCCTTAGGATTGGGTACCAGTATTGGCGGGGCCAGTCTGGGACAATTAATATCATCTTTGGCTTCTCTTGTCTGACTTTTAGGAGGACCTTGGGTAGAAGAGGCAGAGGAGGAAAGGCGTGAACTGATAGGTTTTTCCAACTGAAGGATACGGCGTCCACTTTCCATGCTTGTCTGTGATAAGTCCTTGTGCAGAATCTTTTCAGTTGATAATTTTGAGGAGAGGCAAATATATCTATGTCTGGGCTACCCCATTTCTCTGTTATCATGCTGAAGACTTGTGGATTTAGTTTCCACTCGTGAGGATCCATAAGGTTTCTGCTTAAATCGTCTGCCAGAGTGTTTTGTTTTCCTGGCAGGAATTGAGCTTGAAGATGTATTTGGTAGGTCAAAGCTGTGTCCCACAGTGCCATGGCTAATCTGCAAAGGGGGTATGAGCGTGTGCCCCCTTGCTTGTTTATATACCACATGACTGTGGTGTTATCCATCTTTATCAGTAGTTGTCCTGGATGAAGTAAGTCCTTGAAGGCTGTTAGGGCATTTTGAACAGCTAGCATCTCTTTCTGGTTGATATGTAGATGCATTTGATTTGGTGCCCATATGCCCTGAATGCATCTTCCTGCCATGTGGGCTCCCCAGGCATAATCTGATGTGTCTGTTGTTAAGGTCTGGCTGGCAGGGGGTAGAGTGAAGGGCTGTCCCATGTTTTGGTGACAGGCCTTTGCCCACCATAGAAACTCCTGTTGCAGGCAGGGAATGAGAGGAATCATTGTTTCCAGACTGTGTGAATGTTGCCTCCATAATCTTTTTAGGTACCATTGAAGTTTCCTCATATGCAGTCTTGCATATGGAATTAGTAGGATGCAAGATGCCATGAAGCCCAGAGCCTGCACAATTTGTCTTGCAGAAGACTGGGTTTTTGTTGCCATCAGTTTGAAGTAAGTAGTCAGTTGCCTTTGTTTTTCTGGCGTGAGGTAAGCCATCTGGGCAGTTGTATTCAAGCTTGCACCCAGGAATGTTATCTTTTGAGAGGGTACCAGTTGTGATTTCTTTTCGTTTATTGTGTACCCTAGGCATGTTAGAAGCCTTTTCACAAATGCCAGGTGTCGTAGAAGAGTGTCCTTGTTCTCTGCTTGAATGAGACAGTCGTCCAAGTAAGGATATATTTGAATATTTCTTTGTCTGCAAAATGCAATTACTGGTGCCAGGCACTTTGTAAAGACCCTGGGCGCAGTAGATAAGCCAAAGGGCAGTGCAGAGAATTGGTAATGCATTAAACCAGCCTTGAATCTGAGGTATCTTCTGCATGACTGTCTTATTGGGACATGCAGGTATGCCTCTTTTAGGTCTAAAGTCACCAGCCAAGCATTCTTGCCCAGCATGGGCAGAAGCTGTTGCAAAGTGAGCATTTTGAATTTTGGAATGTCCAGGTATGTGTTCAAATCGATAAATCCATTATTGGCCGCCAAGCCTTGTCCTTTCTGGGTACCAAGAACAATCTTGAGTAAAAAACTTGTCCTTTTTCCTGTTCTGGTACTGTCTGAATGCCCCCCATATCCATGAGGGACTAACCTATTTCTGTGCCTCTGCCCATTGTTTTTTGGCAGATCTGGCCAAACATTTGTCATTGGCAGAGTGTGGAAATGGAATCTGTATCCTTGTGATACAATGTTTAGCACCCACTTGTCCTGGGTTATTAACTGCCAATTTTGAGCAAAAAGTGCTAATTTTCCCCCTATGGGTGCTGCCAATAGAGAAGTGCTTGGTGTAGGCAGAGAGAAGTCATTGGGCTTGCTTTCTGTAGGTTTACACTTTATCTCCTCCAGATTTGGAGGTGGATGCGACCCATTGCTTTGACCTGTATGAGTCTTGAGCCTGGTACCTGGAACCCTTAGGGCATCTGGATTTGCCCCTTTGAGCTCTGTCTGACACAGGAAAGGACCATTTTTTTGTAGGCCAGTGTCTACTGAATCTAGATGGCTGCACTTGTAAGAAATCTTTAACAGTTTGCATGGACTTAGCTTTGTCTTCCATTTTCTTTAAAACCTCATCTGCCTTAATACCAAACAGAGAATCATGCTGTAAAGGTGCATCTAGCAATTTAGCTGTAACATGATCAGGCAAATTTTGTTCCTTTAACCAGGCATGCCTCCTAATCACAGATCCAGTAACTGCGGCCCTGCAAGAGGCCTCTAAAGAATCAAAACCACATTGCAAAGTATGCATTCCAACTTGTTCAGCTGCATGCAATAATTCCTGTAATTCCTTAGTTCTGCACATTGTGAAATCAACATCATTTTCTGTTTCTGCAATCCCATAACATGTTGTTGGTACTTAAGCATATGAAATTGACAGTTTAAGGCCCTGATTGCCAAGGTTGCAGATGTATAAACTTTTTTTCCCCATCTGTCCAGTGCCCTCGAATCTCTGTCGGACGGGGTAGGGTTTTTGCTGTTGAGGCCTTAACTCCCTTTGGACCCTGTGAAATAGTTTCAGGATCAGCAGCAGGGTTTCTGAATAAAAATTTATGAGAGTCAGGGACCCTGTAATATCTGTCAGGCTTACTGGGAGCCGGAGGTAAGGAGTCAGGGGTCAGGCTTGACTCCAAAAACACATCATCCACAATGTCTAAAACAGGAGGAATGGCTAAAGGCTTGTGCTGAGGGAGAAGAAGGAAATCCCTGAGCCTCTTTTTTGATTCTGAGAAGTCTTGACTCTCCCAGTGAAAATGCTCCCTCAAAGTATGCAAGGTTTCTCCAAATGAATAATCCTCAGGAGGAGATGCAGATGGAATAGACTCCTCAGCATCAGAATCCTCATAGGGAGGTAAAGATAATTCCTGATCAGAAGAGGAATCAGAAGAAATAGAAACCTGATCTGAAGATTCATAGTCAGTATCTTGCCTAGGCCTCTTATCTGGAGGGGGATGGGTACCCCTGATCAAGGTAATAAGGTCTTCAGCCATTTTGATCATCTGTTTTTTAGGCATAGAGGCCTGTGCACGTGGCTCAGGCATCGTTTTTTTGTTTTAGAAGATGTCTTTCCCTTTGGTTTTGCAGCTTTCATCGGTTTGATATATAAATGTTGAGGTCTGAATACACCCTCAGAAGCCGGTGCCTGCTCAGTGGCTCCGGACCCATCCGAGGGAGATACATCCATCTGTCCAATACCTTGAGTATCTTGTGGCATGCCAGACTCCACAAGGGTGTTGGTAGAGGCCTGGGACTCGAAGATAGCGGGTATCAGGGGCTGCAAAAACGCCTCACTGAGTACCAGCGAACCGGTGACTGGCTTAGGAGAAGCTTTGTCGTCGGTTCTGGATCTCGACTGCCTTTCTCTGGCCTTTTCTTTGCGTTTTTTATGTACTCCGGTAGTCGGATTGCTATCCGACGACATTTCTGGGTAGTTAAATCTGTTTCCAAAATACTTAGATGCAAAAATATACCGATGCTTAATAGTGCGTTGGTTAAATCTAGCACAAAACTGACAGCCAGGCACGTTGTGATCAGGGCCTAGGCAAGGAATACAGTATAAATGGAAATGAGGTATTTGCTTCCCACAAGTAATACAATTATTAACTTTTTCTAACATCGGTAAAAAGCAAGAAAAAAGTTTCCCAAACAGGGTACTTAGCTTTAGTGAAGACTTCGGTTCTGAAACTCAAACTCGAATATTTCAGTAGTCGGCCGACCGGCACTTGCGAAATGCTTCTGCTTCAGGCACCGCGCGGCAAGAAAGACTGAAGAAAATGGCGCTGGCTACATGTTTTATACCCCTGACGACCTGACATCATGGACTTTGGAATTCAGGCTGACTGAGGGCAACCTGCCAGCAGATTACCCTAATGTAATGACTGCAACAGTGAAACACGAAAAACATCCTTGTCTATCTGCTACTTGACAGGGTCTAAGAAAGCCATCTTCATGATGTATGCAATGCAGAGATCAAGCATTAACAAAGAAAACCATTGTACAATATGCTGTTGAGGCTATTTATGTTAGGAGCTGGACATAATTTTCATTAAGATATTTTTTTCTCTCAAAGCAAATAAACTTTCTTTTAGTAGTTAAAGAAATGAATAGACAATGTTTAAATCTTATTTTCCTAATAATCTTGAAGACATTAATCTTTAAGAAATACAAAACATGACGAACATAAATACTTACAAATTCAACTGAATAACTTTTATGTTTACTTTGCATGTTAAAATGTTAGATAGCAGGGGTCTATATCAGATTGTCGAATGCTGACAACTTCGAAGCTTCAAACTTCGAACTTGAAAGTTCGAAGTCTAAAAACGTCGAATCTCAAAAAAAAAAAAACCACTCAAAACCCAAAACAAAAAAAAAATGCTCTATGCCAGCCGCCCTGCACCCCCACACCCCCACTACTTAAATATACCAACTTTGAGATCGCACTGCAGTGCAGTAAAGGGAAATCTTCTCTTCCCGCACTCTATGGCGACCTACGTTATAAGTTTCAACGTTTTTACACTCCAAACTTTCAAGTTTGAAGTTTAGTGCTTCGAAATTGTCAACATTCAACATTATGATATAGACCCGATAGCAAGATACAATCATAGTTCTATTTGCTACATAAATCTGAATAATTTCTTACAGCATATGTTTCTTGATCTGCTACTGACTCACATCTGGAGAATTCATTATTTTTATGTTGCATTTGTTGAAATGTTAGTTAACAAGAAGCACTTGTGATGCCATCTGTTCCATCAATCTGAATAACTTCCTTAATTATGTTCCTTGAACTGTTATTCTTCACTCTTCTTAGCCACTCTTGATGGTTATGGGAGCTTCTACTAAGGGAGAATGTTAAAATGGTCATTTACAAATGTTTACTCTTCCATTCGTGTATGCTCACAAGCTGCCTGTTAACATTCAAAATAAAAGGATAACTCAAAACACTTTTTATAGGGAGGCAAGCCCTCTGTAACAGCATATGGGGGAAGGAAGCCCCCCCCCCCAAATAAAATATATATACCACTTCCATGGCTGTGCATCTTTGGAAAGGAAGAAAAGTCACAAAAACAGCACACGGATAACTCGGGGTATTACTTATTTCAGTTTAATATTAGAAAACAAGTGTTTTCTGAGATTTTATACATCAAGGACAAAAGAGGATGCTCCTGTAAGTTAATGGTCTGAGGCATTAGTCTGAACAGTCTAAACACACACACACACACACACACACACACACACACACACACACACACACACACACACACACACACACACACACGCCATTTCAGCCTTGAGATTACCACTAGAAAAGAAGATTTTTTTTCTCTATTATGTCAGTCTCACAGTTGATTTCCTTAAATAATTTATAAAATTAGAAGCCAAGTTCATTTTGATATTTAGTACTCTTGTTCTAGTGGGTTTAAATAATGAAATTGATTGGTGAAGTTTGTTATAATATACTGTATTAGTGTGTAAATATATATATATATATATATATAGTATAATATACAGTATTAGTATAATAAGTTTTATAGAGAGCACTCCATCTTTAAAGGGGTTTAAGATAATTTGAATTTTTTTTATTAGTTATTTGACTAAAGTAGTTATTTAAGGATGATGAGTTTTTGGTGATTTCCTTTTACCTCACTGGCATTAGTCGAAGTGCTAGGGAGTAATACATTTCTTCAAGCTTCCTGCCTGCAACATTACATAATGTGTCCTACATCAGGACTTTTCTTTTAAGCCCCACTTCCTTCCATCATATAGGACTGACATAATTTAGGTGGAGGTGAAATGGTGCCATGACAGACACGCACCCATCCATGTTGTGACTTGTCCTTAATTTGTAAGCCCACCTACAGAAGCAATGGCTCTCATCACGGCCCTGGTATCACCACTGAGGCTTGTAAAACTGCTGTGCCCCTGCACATTCCCACATTGAAGGAAGCAGCCAAATGCCTCATCATTCCACTTTAACATGTTGATTGCACCAGTTATCCAAGCCGTTAACTAAATTCAGGTCACCTCATCATAATTAAAGCTTTATCCTTCAGTGTCAACAGAGCTAGCAGAAGTAGAACAATTCAGAGGCGCCATACTATGTAACGAGAGGAAGCAAAGCTTGTGGTCCTCTTCTACACTTGGCAAAATTTTGAAATTTCATCTGCCACTTTCTAGACACCCATATGTTGCTGCCACTGCTAGAATTAATGCAATCCACAGCTGCTCTTGATTATAGTAATGTGTTACATAGTCCTCAAGTACTCAACCAAACCCACAGTCAGGTTTTATCAATTTCAGACCCACATATACAGACAGCACAGTATTAGATATGTATATACATATTTTATGCATACATGTGCATAGATACACACACACACACACACACACACACACACACACACACACACACACACACACACACACACACTATAATAATGTCTGCATACAAAAGGGAACAGTTCTAATGTTGGCTCAGTAATTACTGAATCATTACACTGCACAACACTGTAATGCAGTTCAAGGTGCTGTACTGACAAATTAGAAAACTCAAAGTACACCACTTCCTGTAAAGTAGACAAAATATCCCACAGCACTTAGGGATGATATGGTAAATTACTGACCTATGTGTTAAATACATAATGAGCTACTGCTGGGACATATGTCTCCAAAATACCAAAAGCAGTCAGATGTAACATATGCTTACAAAATGGCAGAGTTACAGACATACACATATGCAGTATTCCACCTCTGTACAACAGTATTGTGTAATCACACTCTACATGACATACCATTGCAAAAGTGCAGATGTGTCAAACAGCTAAAAAGGCATGTGTAGGCACAGCTGTTACCTGGAGTGACCACTCTGTCTGTACAAAGTAAAAAGCCAAATGTAATGATAGTACCTAGTGCAACCAGTCTTAGTACTATACACTGAGTCATGTCATCATCCACTGTTAGTAATGTGTGCTGAGTCATGTTATCATCCAGGGTTAGTAATGTGTGCTGACTCATGTCATCATCCAGTGTTAGTAATAAGTGCTGAGTCATGTCATCATCCAGTTTTAGTAAAGTGTGTTGAGTCATATGAAGCTGTTACAACTGGTACAAAATCAATGCGCTAAGAGATATCACTTGTCACCTGCCCCAGCATCACTCTCATATCAAACAACTATAAATCAATGCAAGGGACACCACCACTAATGATATCCATCACCATGTCTCACTTTACAGACTTGCACAAAGCAAACACTAGTACTATCCAGTGCTACTAGTGTGTGTGTGTGTGTGTGTGTGTGTGTGTGTGTGTGTGTGTGTGTGTGTGTGTGTGTGTTTATGTGTTTGGGTGTGGGTATGTAGGTGTATGTGTGTGTTCATTGTGTTCAGTCAATGCATATAGTTACTGTATTTGTATCCTGTAGTTATTGTTCATTGCCAGTTGCACAGCAGCACATATGTTGTGCACAAATGCAGAGACACACAAGCAGTACAGCTACAGACTATGACACTTCTGCAAGGATGTAGTAACAAGATGTGGACACTAATGGTGTGTGGTGGAACACTGCAAATGTGCAGCCCTGCAGAGCACACACTACTTGCATCACTGTTGATCAGTTACCACTCACTGTCTCACAGCAATATTCACACACAGCCTCAAGTGCAAGGTATTTCCATTAGTTAGAGTGATCACTCTACTTGTTTAACAAACCTGACATAGTAACACTCACTAGTGAGTGTTACTAATTTTGTGAACAGTGCCTTGAAACCAACAATGTATATTACACTGTTCCTGCATCTGTGTTGTATAAGTGTCAGCCACTGTAAAAGCAACATATGCATGTTACAGACATGTTACAGAGTTACTGATGCATGTGTTCAATCTAAGGAATAACCATAGTGCATAAAGTTTGCAAAGTAGTCCTACTCACTGATGTCATAAAACAGGGTGTCTCCTATATGTGCTGGACCAGAGTGGTTCTACGCAATGCACTGGCTGTATGCTGTGAACATGAAATATGCATAATAATGCTGCACAAGACAGATCATGCCATGGAGAATTCATCATCAACCCCCTTTATCCCATTTTTCTATATGGGCTTGGGATGTTGTGTCACTTGTTTCCATCTATCCCTATTCAATGACATTCTTCTACTATCTTCAACACTCATTCCTGACAGACAGAGGTCTTCTCTCACACAAACTATCCACCTCTTTGCTGGATGCCCTCATTTCCTCTTGCCTTCTTCCTGTCTGTCCCAAATCTTCTTCACCAGATTGTCTTCTGCTTTCCTGCACATGTGCCCGAACCACCTTAATCTGTTCTCTTTGACCTTTTCTGCAATCGCAACTGCTTTGGCTTCTGCTCTTATGTCCTCATTTCTTCATTTTTCCCACAGTGTGCATCTTTACTGTCAATTATCCTGCCTTTATTGTCCAAGTTTTATATACCACACAGTAGCACTGGTCACACCACTGTTATGTACACTTTACTTTTCAGCTTCTTTGGTCTTCTTCTGTCACACACTACCCCCTGATACTTTGTGCCAGTTGGCTGCAACCCCTCTTATTCTAGCTTTGTCCTCCTCATTTAGACTTCCTTTCTCCTCAACCATCCCTCCTAGATATTGAAACTGTTAACCTGTTCCACTATTTTCCTTTCTATCTCAATTCTCAGCTTCTTTTAATTTCCACCATTTGCTTCCATTACAACTGTCTTATCTGTACTAAGTTTCATCCCATGTGCATTCAGTTTTGAATTTCATTCCCATACCTTTTGCTGAAGTTTTTGCTCAAAGTTTGCCTGTAATTCCACATCTTCTGCATGCAACAACTTTGCTGATCTGTTCCCTCTGACCTGTTTGCTAATGTAGTCCATCACCAGTATGAAGAGCAGTGGGCTCAGAGCTGCACCCTGATGCACACCCACTCCCACTGGAACCCCCTCTGTGAAGCCGAACACTATTCGTACTAGAGTTATTGGGTCCTTGTACACAGCTTGCACTAATTCTACCAATGTTTCTAGGATTTTGAACTACCAGAGGACTGGCCAAATCATCTTCCTTGGAACCTTGTCATATGCATTTTCCATGTCTAGGAATGCCCAGTTGGTCTCTTTCCTCATTTCTAGCTTCTTCTCAAGTATCTGTCTCACTGCAAACATCAGATCAGTTGAGCTGCATCCTGGTCTGAACCCAAACTGCTCATCTCCCATCTTACTTCCTACTACTCTGTATATTCATTGATCAATCACCTTCTCAAAACTTTCATGCAATGTGACAGGAGTTTGATGTCTTTCTTCTGCCCACAGTTGTGAATGTCCCCTTTGGTCTTGAACACTGGCACTAGTATGCTTACTCTTCAGGCATCTGGGATACAGTTTTCTCTCCATACTCCAATGAGTTCCCTCAGGAGCCATTTCTCCCCTATTTCACCCAGCATCTTTATCATATCTGCTGTGACCTCTTCTGAGCCTGCTGCTTTCCCTGACTTCATTTTTCTTAGTGCTCTTCATACTTCTTCTCAGGGTGGGCTCCTCTTCTTCTCCTCTTACTGCAAGCTGTCCTTGGAGAAGTACAGCTCCTGTGGAGTTTTTTTTTCATTCAGAAGTTAATAGAAGTACTCCTTCCATATGCCTTTGATGTCCTGTGGATTGCTGAGTAGGTTGTTGCTGGCATCCCTTATGAAGGGTGTCTGCCTGTCTTCTTTATTTTTTTTCTCTTTGACCTGCAACCTGATAAAGTTTCTTTGTACCATCCACTGAGTAACTTTCCAGAAACTGGTAGAGTGCCTCTGATGCCTTTTTCTTTACTATTGCAACTCCCCTTTTGTCATGCCATGGAAAACAACATGTCTTTACAAGACAGCTAATGGAAGACATATCTGACAGCTGTGAGCAGTGACCCAAAGAATGATACTCTTAGATTGTCTTCCACGTAACGAGTTGATAAAGAAACAGACTATGCTGTTATGTATATGCTATGCTACAGACTAATTCATGAGGCATATAGTCATGAAACATCCAGGTAGCTGTAAACTGCACACAAGTCAGAGATACAGTGACTTAAATAGTGCCTTTCACAAAGAAAAAAACTTTGAATGCCAGTACATAAATGTACACATGACGAATGTATCAAGGATAACAAACTTGGGATAACCTAGTGACATGCTTACAATGCACATGCAGCCAAATGTCACAAAGGTACATGGATACATATTGTGCACAAAGTTTCCATGTATAACATTTATGCATGACTCACATCATTAACACAGCACAATAGGTAGCATTGTTACATTATGCAATATCATGGAGACTCCATGTATCTATCAGTACATGATACAGTCAGTCTTCCTGCTATTGCACTCACACATGGATGTGTATTTCAAATGTTGCACACCTGCTCAGTCAGAGCTGCAACAGTCTAATGGCCCTGCATCAAGCAACTTGCACTTGTGCAACCACTCAGCTGTTAAGCAACAATAGACCTCACAAAGCCATTTATGCACAGAGGTGGCATGGCACAGGATAGACCTCACAAAGCAGTCTATGCACAGAGGTGGCATGGCACATGTCCTGACTGCTGGATCATACAGACACAAGTCGAAGGAAACAGGCAAATGCTTGACAGTAGCGCTGTCATATTTGGATGTATCTATGGGTATGTGACTATTTACCACAAAGAGAGCTTAGTAGATATGACAGACACAGATTCTCAGTGACTGCATCACTACACTCAGTTTTTGGGTTGATGAAAGAATCAGTTTTATACATTCTTCTGAAAGTTGTATACAATGCCCAGTTATTCTTATGGCCGATGTTGACATAGCTATAGCAAAGATAAAAAGCTCATGCTTTATGGGTCATAATGACATCAGTGATCAGCTAGATAAGTTACTATCAAATGAAATATTAAGTCCCCTCATCTTCATGTGTAATGGGATACTCTAGAAGGATTTCTTTGCCAACTGACTGCATAAGATCACATGTGGTCCCAGTATTTAGATGAGGGAACAAAACAAATGCAACCAATTATAGGCCCAAAAGACCTTCCTCAATAACTGGTAAATGTTTAGAGTATCTTTTTTTACAGCACCTGTTAAGGTCTAATAAATACTTTACTTTCTTCTTCCTACTTTGCTCCCATTTCTCCTCCCTACTATATATTTGTTTTATTTCTTTCCTTCCCTTCTTTTCAAAAATATCTTCTTTTTACTTCCTAACTCACCTTTCCCTGATTTTGTTACCCTTTATTTAGTTCGTTTATAGGTAATGATGTTAGTTCCTATTTGTAAATTTTTTTCTGCCTGCTAACTTTCTTTATTGTCTTTACATTGATGCTGCTGTTTTTGTTGTATTGACTTTCATGTGTTGTATGTTTTTTTTTCTGTATATTGTGTGGAGCTTTTCTCCCCGGGCCTCTACTGAAAATGGAAATATATCCAGCTAGACTAGCCCAGTCAACAAATGTAAAATAAAATAAATAAAATAAAATATAGTCTGCATGTGCATACTTCATGGATTCAGTTAACTATAACATGTCTGAGAAGATTCTGTGATACAGTGTTTACAAACCCTGACTTTGGTAAAATCTGTTTAGTCAGCTACCTGCATCTCAGCAAAACATTAGATACAATATCTCACAGCACAACCTTGAAGAAACTTCACCAAATTAAAGTTGACTCATATGTTATATACTGACTAGCATTATGATTAAAGGATAGAGAGCAACAGGCTGTAATACAGGGTACTTCATCAACACAGAAAATGGTTATATCTGAAGTGCTTCGGAGATCTTACACTTCAACCCATTTTGTTAAACTAAGGTGTTTTTTTCTCAACAACACCACGAACTCAGATAAATATAGCAGCAACGACCACAAAAAAGAATACCAGTGAGAAACAGCTCAACTTTCATATATTTAATACAAAAAATATATTGTACTTCTCTTAGCGCCTCGGCCAACAGCCTTTACAGAGTAGAAAAACAAAAAGCACATTTGAAGTAGTATATATAGTAAAAAAAGAAACCAATTAATTCATATAAGCAATCAATTAATTATTCAATTATAAACTATCTTCTAACCTTTTAAAGTTACACTAATCATATAAAACTGTGCCAGTTACATTCCTTATTTAGTCCATAAGGACTTAAAGTATTATATTTCATAATCAACAAAGACTCCTTTTGTCTTAACACATTTTTTTGAAGAGTGACATTATTAAAATGTAATGGTACATGTTCTAAAATAGAAACTTTCATGCATTCTAAACTACCATCATGTTCATTATTAAAATGTTCTGCAATGGAACTGTTCATCTTTCTATTTCTCACATCTCTTATATGTTCCTTTATTCTCTGAGATAAAGTGCGTTTGGTTTCACCAATATAATATTTCTTACATGAGCAGAAGATAACATAAATTACCCCTGTACTAAAACAGGAGTATTTTGCTCTATTTGTAAATTTTTTTCCATTAATTTCTCTTATTTCCTTATTTATAAAGGGACATATGGAACATTTATTACATGAAAAAGTACCTACTTCATTAATATTAATTAATATGGGGTTTTGCTTTTCTTTATATACACTATGAACCAGAAAATCTTGTATGTTTCTACCTCTTTTGTATGATATCACCAGTTCTACATTCTTTAGTGAAATTATTTCTTTTCTGACAAAATCCCAATATTGTTTTATTATATTATTAATCATAGGAGAAAAGTTAGTATATTTAGTTACAAAAAATAATTTATCTCCATTCTGTACTTTATTATTATGTTGCCCTGTATTATATTTATTTTTAAATTTTTTATCACCAAACACTTCATTATAGCTGTTCATAACATTTGATTTGTTATAACCTCTATTAATAAACAAATTAGCTGCTTTTAAAGCTTCATTAGCTGCTAAAGATGCATCACTACTTAATCTTTTTATTCTAATAAATTCTCCATAGGGAATAGCTTTCAATGTGTGTATCGGATGACAACTGGTACCACACATTTTCCAATTCATCTCATTGAATTTTCTATGTATATTTGTAATAATTTTATTACCATTACATCCAGTTAACGAGATATCCAAGAAATTAATTTTATCTCCTATACAGGTATCATCAAATTTGATACCAAATTCATTACTATTTAAATCATTAATAAATGTAACAGATGAATCATGTCCCCCCTTACATATAAAAATTAAATCATCAATAAATCTATAGTACCCAATAACATGTTTCCTAAAAAAAGAATGATTGTAAATGTACTTGTTTTCAAAAAGACCCATAAATAAATTGGCATAAGCAGGGGCAAATGCAGCCCCCATCGCTGTTCCTTTAAGTTGTCGATATAAGATGCCATTAAATTCAAAAATATTATGGTTCAAGCAGAATTCTATTAATTCCACCATAAAATGTGTTTTAGGGTTATCACCCATAAATGTTACTATAGCTTCTAAACCAAATTTGTGTATTATACTCGTATATAGGCTTACTACATCTGTAGTAATAAAATACATATTTTCTAGCCATATAATATTTTTAATTTTATTCAGAAAATCAAAAGAATCCTGAATATATGAAGGCAATTTTACAACTTCCTTTAAAAGATGTTCATGTAGTAAGCCACACAAGTTGTATGTAAAAGAATCAAAGGCAGACACAATTGGTCGACCCGGAGGTCTTTCCACATTTTTATGTACCTTAGGTAGGCAAAAGAATTTTGCCACCTTACTATTTTTAACTATAATTTTACTATCCACATCTGATTTAGTAAAATAATGCAATCTGACACCTTTATACAATAAAGTTTTAAAGTCTTGTTCCGCTTTAAATAAGAAAGCATTATTAGTCACTGAATAAGTATCTTTTTTACTCAAATGTTTCATACACATTTCATAATAATCACTGTTATTAAGAACCACCAATTTCCCACCCTTGTCTGATGGTTTGAAAACAATATCATCATTCTTACTTAGTCGCTGTAATTTATGCCATTGGTCTTTAGTCAAATTAAAACATTGTTTTATACATAAAAAATCTTGTAATTCTTTATCTAGTAAAGTATTAAGAAAAGTATCTAGTCTCTGGATATTTACATTCTTGCAAGGAGGCACAAAAAAATTATTAGTTTTTAAACTGCTAGTATTAAACAAACTATAAGCATTATTGCAGTCTGCATTGTCCGAGGTACAAGAATAAAAAGAATTATCACTGTCGTCGTCACTACTATTCCATACCATAGAGTTATCAAGCGCACATTCAACATTCATACTTTCCGTTTTGCAAAAGAAGAAATCCCTCAAATTCATTTTACGGTATAGATTAAACAATTCTATTTTAAGCTCATGTTTACGTGGAATGCATGTTGGTATGAACTTCAGTCCCTTCATAAGTACTGATAGCTCTATTTCATCAAAACTATAGTTAGATAGATTAATTATATACTCATTAGAAAAAGTCACTGAGCATTGTTCATGCCCATCTACCTTTTTTAAAGTGTCTATCGCCCGGGTCTCTTTGGCGTTCCGAATTCTGCCATTCTCTCTTCCTGGGATTGTTGTATTGCCCCCGTTGTTCTGTATAGGTCTTCCGAAAGGATTCAGAGTTTGCTGCTCTTGGTAAGTCAGGAAATTCATCTATTTCTCTCTCGTCTTCTTCAAAAGATGAGGCACCACTTTCTCCTGAAGCAAAACTCTTATTTTTGTACTGCTCCGAGACCGGATTTCCTTTCTGAAAAGTGACGTTTTTCCTTCTGGGTCTTGAATTATTGAATAGTACAAACGCCCTCTTGTGGTCATAGTCACGAATGTCTCTATTAAGCTTGTATTTTTTTCGGTCAATGAGTTCTTTCTCATAATTAGTTAATTTGTTATTAATATCAATCAAAAAATTTTCCAGTGTGGAATTGGAAGTTAAATTAACTATTTGTTCACAAGTAGATTTTGTTTCAATAATTAACTTCTCTCTTTTAATATGATCTCGTTCTAGCAAGATAGAGACCCATTCTCGACTGCAGCGATGAGCTGCTGCAATCCACCTTTCATGAAACTTTACTTCGGTTTCATCTTTCAGGTCAAAAGGGGAGGAAGGTTTTTTAATAGACCTCAGCCCACATGGAGTTATTTCTAATTCACAATATCTCTCTAGACTTCCGATGTTATAGAAAACAGCAGTCTCTTTAAATATTAGTTGTTCCAATTTAGAGCACAATTCCTGTGCATCAGGGTTTCCTGAACATTCAGACTTCTTACCCACTATAGCAAACGGATTCAATAAACTTCTTTTCCGTGAGTCTTCCCATTTCTTCATAATGCCTCCACCAGCATTATTAGGTGCATTAGATGTATCAGCACCTATGTTTTTATTACCATTAAAATGAATGTCCCCACGATTAACTATAGTGGTATTGGTAGTAGTTATTCGTTGATTCGATTCAACATTGCGATTAGGCATTTCCATTCCTGATTCTCTGAAGATCCTGGGAAAGGAGCACAGAGACTCACTGGTCACATTATTTCTCAACAACACCACGAACTCAGATAAATATAGCAGCAACGACCACAAAAAAGAATACCAGTGAGAAACAGCTCAACTTTCATACATTTAATACAAAAAATATATTGTACTTCTCTTAGCGCCTCGGCCAACAGCCTTTACAGAGTAGAAAAACAAAAAGCACATTTGAAGTAGTATATATAGTAAAAAAAGAAACCAATTAATTCATATAAGCAATCAATTAATTATTCAATTATAAACTATCTTCTAACCTTTTAAAGTTACACTAATCATATAAAACTGTGCCAGTTACATTCCTTATTTAGTCCATAAGGACTTAAAGTATTATATTTCATAATCAACAAAGACTCCTTTTGTCTTAACACATTTTTTTGAAGAGTGACATTATTAAAAAGCTCATGCTTTATGGGTCATAATGACATCAGTGATCAGCTAGATAAGTTACTATCAAATGAAATATTAAGTCCCCTCATCTTCATGTGTAATGGGATACTCTAGAAGGATTTCTTTGCCAACTGACTACATAAGATCACATGTGGTCCCAGTATTTAGATGAGGGAACAAAACAAATGCAACCAATTATAGGCCCAAAAGACCTTCCTCAATAACTGGTAAATGTTTAGAGTATCTTTTTTTACAGCACCTGTTAAGGTCTAATAAATACTTTACTCTCTTCTTCTTACTTTGCTCCCATTTCTCCTCCCTACTATATATTTGTTTTATTTCTTTCCTTCCCTTCTTTTCAAAAATATCTTCTTTTTACTTCCTAACTCACCTTTCCCTGATTTTGTTACCCTTTATTTAGTTCGTTTATAGGTAATGATGTTAGTTCCTATTTGTAAATTTTTTTCTGCCTGCTAACTTTCTTTATTGTCTTTACATTGATGCTGCTGTTTTTGTTATATTGACTTTCATGTGTTGTATGTTTTTTTTTTCTGTATATTGTGTGGAGCTTTTCTCCCCGGGCCTCTACTGAAAATGGAAATATATCCAGCTAGACTAGCCCAGTCAACAAATGTAAAATAAAATAAATAAAATAAAAATATAGTCTGCATGTGCATACTTCATGGATTCAGTTAACTATAACATGTCTGAGAAGATTCTGTGATACAGTGTTTACAAACCCTGACTTTGGTAAAATCTGTTTAGTCAGCTACCTGCATCTCAGCAAAACATTAGATACAATATCTCACAGCACAACCTTGAAGAAACTTCACCAAATTAAAGTTGACTCATATGTTATATACTGACTAGCATTATGATTAAAGGATAGAGAGCAACAGGCTGTAATACAGGGTACTTCATCAACACAGAAAATGGTTATATCTGAAGTGCTTCGGAGATCTTACACTTCAACCCATTTTGTTAAACTAAGGTGTTTTTTTGTTTGTTTGTTTTTTTTTTTTTTTTTAGATTTCCTGAGGATATTGGAATTCTGGTTAATGAAATATTCCCAAAACTCTAAACACCTAGAGCTACAATAGAAAATACTGAGGACACTGTGAAACTGAATAATTGTTTAATTAAGCAATAATCCATGACTGTGCATGGGTATGTCAGGATTTACCCACAGTTGGTGGGGTTTGATCATGAAGGTAAAGCTCGAGTGATAAAACAAAGCCAACTATAATTAAAACCTAACAGTCGTGGATAACTGCTTTTATACAATGACATTTTTTTAAGAAAGAAATTGCTTACCTTTCTTAAATAATGTTTTTGTATAATGGCACTTCAGTCTTTTCCTGTGTTGCCTTCTACGGGCTGATGCACTATGCACGTGCATGGGATGTGCATTCCAACTCTTGCACAGTACATCAGTGCAGTGCAGGAGAAGCAACAGAGAAAAGAGAATCTCTGTTGCTGTTTTTTTTAATATTTAAAAAGTCAGGATTTTATGAGGGATGGTGGAAAAATACAAGGAAAATTAAGTATGTTTCTTTTTCTTCAGTTTTTGCCGAACATGCCTAATTTTTTTCTTGCATTTTGCTGTTCTTTAGCATATGCCAATAGAAAGTCTAGCCGCTCAGTGATACTTCAATTGATGGTAGTTTTTCTATTGGTATATGCCTGATTTACAACAGGCATGCTGATTGGGATGTGCAATCAGCATGCGCATTTTTGAATAGCAATGAGCAGTCATTGCACACAGATTATTACACCATGGTCAGGTATTATTTTGCCTGCACTCATTGCAAACTACATACAAACTCCAAACTACCAAGGAAAACATTTACAGGATTGTACTACCTGCTAACACATATGTACATCACTATGACCTATTAAAACACATCAGTAGGATCACACTTGCAAACAGCTACATATGTAAATGCAAGTTTAATCTATAAAATACTTGAAAATGGCTATTGCCTATCACTCAAGAAAACCAAACTACTTCCCAAGGAACACACAGGATGACTCCTTTCTCCTATCCCATCCTAGATTTAAGTGTAAGCATCTTCTCGAAATTAGAACCCATGTTGTCTTGACATTAGAACCTGCAGTATGGAATAAGCTCCCAAAGGAATTCAGGAAATAGTTGCAAACCTTCAAATCAACCCTAAGAGAACATGTAAGAAAAGATGCTGAGTAGAAGTATTTGGTGATAACAGCTAAAAGCTTTAATAATGAAGTACACTTCCTAAGTGCGTATGCACTGCCCTGATTCCTCTGTCTTTCTTATGCTGCATGTGCTATATTTGTGTTATGCATCTCTGATTATACTGTGTAACAATCATTAACTTGTAATATATGCATTGGTAATATTTGCTATACATACCTAATCTGATTATAACATCTAACAACCATATTCTTGTAAAATACGTGTTTTACACCCAGGCTGTGACTGAAAAGGGTCAGTAGGCTAATTCTCTTTCCTGGTTAATTTGCAGCAAAATAAAATAAACAAAAATCTGGCAAAGATTTAATGGCTTAAACAGTGAAGTAATATCATATGGAAAGATTGTGCAACATCAGAATTATGCATAATGATCAGCAACTTGAAACTGTGCGGTTTCTGTGGCATACAAGGAAAAAGCCAAGACTGCAACCCAGGTGATCCAGGTTCAAAGAGCAGTTTGAGTTTCTGATTGAGTGACAGGGTGGAATGAGTGTTACCATCCCTGGTGGGTGGGTGGTTCAGCGGACATCTCTTGTGACAATCAATGGTGGAGGCTGGGGATATTACACAAGCAGGAGTGAGAAAAGGGGGGTCGGGGGGACAAGGCTGAGCTACTGAGGAGGTGGGGCAATACACAGCACCTGGTGCTTGGACATACCACTTAGGATCAAAAAGGGGAGAAAGCAACACGAGTAGATCAAAAAAGTAGAAAAAAACCTCTGTCAGATGTGAACAGCCAGACCCCGAGGATGTCTGCAAGTTTTGCAATGGATCCTGCCCTATTGGAGATAAACTAAAGGGTTAAGGATGTGGCTGGCAGACCTGGCAATGGATGTGGGCACTAGGTGGGAGCCATAGGATGTTGCAGGAGGGAGAAAAATACTCAGAAATACTAAAAAAAAAACACTGTCACAAGTATTAAAAACACTGCGATAACTGCTGGTCACAGGCTGTTATTTAAAGAACATTTTTCTGACATTAAACAGAGGGGAATGCTGTAGATGGGATTACTTTTTAGGGTTACAGAGGAAATAGACTCAGTAGTGCTCTGTGCACTGCATAGGTCAATGGTTACGCCTATAGTTCAATATGATTTGATTATGTACTTAGTGACAAGTAAAGATCCATGCAAACTTGAACACATACAGAGAAGGTTCACAAAAAAATTAGGAAATGTGGAACATCTAACATACTATCACAGCCTCATCCATTCATTACTGGGAACAGACTGTTGAAGGGAAAATTATGGATCGTTTATGAAGTTCTAACAAGTGAATAGTGAAGAAATGACCTAGGACTGACACTCGGTCATGGTCTCAACCTGCTGAGAAGCTAATGTGGAACACAGGACATAGCAATGTGTAACAAACAGTCAAAATGTGGAGCACCCTATTTTCGGACTGTTCGAAAAGCGTACCTTGACCATGGCCATGGCATTGTATGCTCGGACACACAAAAACACAGACACATACGTGCGCACAGGAGCACACACACACACACACACACACACACACACACCTCTCAACATACCAGAATTTTGCAGAATGCCCAAATATTTTTGGTCTGTACCTCATAAAATATGTGTTTTTTTTGGATAAATCACAGAGAAATGAAATAATAACACAATGACATAACAGAGACATTTTTTCACATAGATGGACAGCCTTTTCCAGGCAATGGGAATTCTCAGAGATATATATCTTGTCTCTCCAACATGTCCTATTTGTGTTGGAAGCAAAATTTAGTTCTTTAGATCTAGCAGATATTTCACTGTTTGTTTAGTGGATGTGCAAAAGATTCATCAAATTGGGGTCCAGTTTTGTTTTTGTGTTTAGAGATTAAATTACAGCAGGTAACTATTTATTTTTGTTTTGCTGTGATCATCCATTTATTACCTTTTTAAGTGTACAGTAGGTGTGTGTGCATATGTGTGTGTGTATGCATGCGTGCATGTTGTTGGGGGTGCCTGAGCGGTCCATAGTTTTACTTTGCCCGCAGGCAGTGACAATATATTCCCGTAGGGTTTATGATTAAAAAATAATAAAACAATTTCAGATATTTAGCCACAGTGGTTGAGCTAGGGGGAGGTAGAAAATAAACTAAAAGTGGGGCACTGCTGATAGCTCTACAAAAAATACAATATTTACATGACATCCTTTCTGCTACCAAAGTAACTAAGCCAAAACTCGTCCGACAAAGCATACCCACACAAAATCGTCCCACTTTATGCTGCTTATTCTTACGTAGCAAATAAAAATTAACACTGTACCCAAACCATTCCCATTCCAAAACTTCCTCAGTTACAGTAGTTCTCGGACCTCTATTTTTTCAGCTATGCTCTCTCGTGCTGTCATCTCTCCTGCCAATCCCAATATACGTTACGTGCGATGTCAAAAAGCTGATTCTAGCATTATACAACAATAATAACTTTACTAAGTTGTAGTTGTGCGTTTATGAGTTTATGATTATTTCAACATGTTACAGCAGCTGACATACACTTAATTGGTAGTAGTTTACTGTTTGAATCTTCTGTATCTGATTATTTTCTTTGCAAGATTGTTCACTTATGCTGGTCTATGGATTTTAATCTTCCCTATTCTTCTAATCTCTGTCTCATTTATTTGGCATTTCACCAGACTGTGTCACAAGAATATTCATGTTTTTTGGCCTCTGACATGCCTACTGTTCTGCAAGAATTTTCACGTATTTGGGAGCTCTCATTGGCTCCCATCCTCAGGAACAGTTATTTGATTGGTTTGTATACTGCAATAGTAATTGGCTATAATTGCAGAGTAAGAGCCAATCAAAAACTGTGTAGCACAACCAACGCTGTTCAATGCAGAACAGCGGGATACAGCTATTTGATTGGTTTGTATACCACGATGCCGATTGGCAGTAATAGTGGTATACAAACCAATCAAAAGCCATGTAGCAGAGCAAAAGCTGTTCAATGCAGAATAGCTAAACAGTGGTTTCACTTATGGTCGAATGCAGAGCATTCCGCATAATCTGGAGCACTTAGCTGCTCAGCACTTGGTAACCAACACCCAGCCAAGGGTCTTATATACAAAACTAAGGTAAACAGAACAGCTAAGAGGGATTCCTGTATCTCTCAAAGCAATTTGATATTTATGGAAAAAATTACCAGCTAGCAACCCTACTGCTGAAACTACTTACAGGTTGAAAATAAGGCTAGATGAATATATTGATGGAAGGAAATATATGTATGGGAAAAGAGAATCTGAATTCTTTAGGTCTTTAGACCGTAATGTAGTACAATAAACAGTGACACTATCAACTGCAACTCACTGTGTGCATATGAGCCCAAGGTATGTCATATTATGCAGTTTGTAGATGTATGCATAGCATTACCACATGACAAATACATGTGTGTGCTTACAACTTGGAGAAGAAAACAAAGACATTACAACTTTTATATATTTTAAAACAATTAACAAAACCTAGAAAGACAACATCTTAAAAAAAGAAGTCTGCAAGTGTAAGTGGGAGACTTGGAAGTAATATTAGCAACATTTTTTTTTTCTGTGAAACAGATTATAGATTAACAATGAAGCCATTCTGAGGTGGTAGTGGGTTCAAAACTAATGATGGGCACCATGACAAAGGAGAAACGAGGCAATATTAGAGATGAGTGCAAAGAAGCAGAAAACTAGCAGCAACTTCTTGACTTGCTAAACTAATGACTAGGTAGGCCAGCTGGATATTGTATGTCATCACAGATAATTTTTTGCACTTCAGCATTACACAGTACCACTACTTCTTCCAAACTTAAATATCAGACTTCATATTAAGTATGTACAACACTAGGAGCTCCTGGAGCATCTGTTTCCACAGCTGGATATGTTACCAAATTATTTTTTAATACCAAATTATTTAGTACTGTTGGTCAACAACAGAAACAGAATCTTTACTCCAGTATTCAATGGCACATAGTGCTTTGCCCATAACTGGCCTACAAAGTGTGCTCATTACTAAAAGTGAGGAAATGCTTAATGTAGCTCCTTTGCATGTGAATTAGAGAATTGCACCAATTCATGTTTTAATAACTCCGAATGCCTTTTAAAGGCTTGATTTCTTTACTATTATGCACACTCTAACAGTGTTGTCTAAGGTGGCATGTACTAATGGGCATTACAATAAAATGAAGTTTGCTGTTTCTTTTTGACACAAAGTGTATAAAGAGTAAGTTTAAAATATTTTCTGTCCCCTTTTAATTATAATTAGGTGTTGATGTAATACTATGCCAAATTAGTTTTAATCAGGACTTCATATGGGATGTTTCAGTACTCTACACAGCTGTTCTATTTTAGTATTATCACAGTTTCCTGCCTACCTTCTGTTTGTCACTAGCAACATTATACACCTGGCAGAGCATAAAAATGACTGTTTAACAGAATAAGTGTTATATATCTTTTTCTAATAAGACTTCAGATCTTAGTGTTCTGGATACATTTTCCCTGTGTTTTTTTTTAACAATTTGATCTCCTGTACCGAGGAACTAGGTGAAAGGATAAGCTCCATTCGCAACTTTAAGCGGGTACATCTTTGCTTCAGTCATCAGATCTATGGCTTTAAAATCAGACAACGACTGTATGACTATAACTGTTTTATATACTGACATAAACAGTTCTGTTTTGACAATTAATGCTTTCCTTGTAGTCTGCAAGAGTTTATAGCTGGAGCTTAATTCACAAGCAGCATTACTTTCATCTGCAATATCTTTTATGCTCTTTCTCACTATTATTCTCTCTCTCATCTCTCTCAACACAACCTCACAGCCTCTTTATACTAATTACAGAAGTACAAATAAATTACATAACCATGATGTGCTATATCTGGTCTCTTTTCAACTCACTCACCGTTTCTCACTTTGTTTATAAGCAGTCGGACCAAGCAAGGCTGGGATATCAGTTTTCTGTTTACAAATTCATCAATGACTGAAAGAAGGAACACTGACCAAGAATTTCTTTACCTAGGTTGTGTGATACTGTAAAACATATCGCAAACCTCTTAGCCCAAGACATCTGGAAAAGCCAAAAATAATGGAGGGACACAGGCCAAAAATAGGGACAATTGTTAAATTTTGCTCTGATAAATTTAGAAAAGACAGCATGCATTTTTTGAAGGCTATGACATTTGAAACTCAAAACATCTGTCATTATTTAATGACTTCTATAGTCAATGATTTGCCAGAAAACCACAAATGTTATTAGGAACAGAGCAAAATATAAGGCAAAAATCTGGATATTTGAGAGGTATGCTGTCAGAACACACTCTGCCCCAGGAAGCAGTTTCCTCTCAATCTGTATATCTCTGTTAGGCTCACCTGGCATGAACTTTTAAGGACTGCTTTCTCTTCAGGAAGCCTTCCTTAATAATGGTCTGGTCTAGGTACAAATTATCTAGAGAGATGAACAACTTACATTAACCCATAATAAAAGCAGAAACAAGCAATAATTGAAACAAAAATTCCCTTGAGAAAGCATTATGAGCATTGTAATACACAATCTAGCCATTTTGTATGCAGACTTGCAAAGTAATGCAGTATTTATTTGTGAAACAATACCTAATAAGCAATAACTCAAAACATGCAAAAATAAAGTCTTGGCTAAATTTCCTTGGCCAAATTAGGTTTGTTCATTTATTTATAGTTTTAACTATATCTTGTTTTTGCTAATTTTATGCAAGTGTACATTACACATAAAAATTCCAGTTTTCCCGCATTGGTAATGAAAGTACATTTACCAGTGTAGCGATCATGGTGTACAAAAGAACATGTATGCCTACAAAGATAAAGTAACATGGTGTGTGCCATGTCAAAACAAGAGCAGCACTCCAAGAAGTACAAGAATCTAAATGACTGACAATGTAAAACAGTAGTAATATTTAGTACAAAGATGATGGCATAGAGTGACATGATAGATCCTTGCATACAAGATCCAATCAATAACTTATCTGCTCTCTATATGCAATATTTAATCAATAAAATAAATATTTGCTAAACATGCTTATTCTAGTTCTGTTTCTCTGTGGTTATTAAAGGAGAGTTGTTTAATTATTTTCTTTCATCTCTGTTTTCTGTAAGCAGGGGCAGCATAATCCCAGCATTTTTCTTGTGTGCCTCAAACTTATTTAAACTGGCCCATCTCTGTCTCTCTCTCTCTCTCTCTCGCTGACTTTCTTATTTTCACAAATGATTATCCCCTTTAAGTATTAAATCCCTGCTTTGCACAACAAGCCTAATGACATGGTAAAATATTTACTGAGAGGGCTGATTGTCATGAAATCAAGAAAAAGGTGACTTTTTAAAAGAACAAAAGCTGAAAAATATCTAGTATGTGTAATCACTATTTAAGTAATGAACAGAAAGGAAGAAAGCCTGAACTAATGTTCTATTAATAATTTGAATATCAACATACTAATACAAACAATTTGACAATGTAGGATTAACCCTGCCAGATGGATTCAGTTTACTTTTTCTTTATGTTACCACAGTACACACTGTGTAATTAGTATTCTTTTAGTCCAAATCCCTTCAGCAGAAGAAAAATAATACACAGAAATGGAATGACCAGAACAGTAAGAATAACTTAAGCCACCCATACAGACAAACAGGGTGCTACACAGCTGTAAGTACCTTTCATAATATTAACGTTAAAGTTTACCAACCCTGTGAAAAGATACTTTGATGACTGGTGATGTGGATGGGGTTTGAATTCCATCACTGCCACCAAATATGTAATGAACCCACCACATATTTGAGGGACAAGAGAATCTACTACACATAATAATACACACAACATTATTTCAGCCAATAAGCCCCTAAGGTAAAACACCTCAAAACCAAATGTCTTAGTCATAGATGACTCCATAGTGAGACACACAGATGTCCCCCTCACCATGGTGGACAAGGAAAAGGTCACGGTTAGCTGCCTGTCAGGTGCCAGGATCAGTCATATCTTGTATGCACTCAAGGCTCTCAACAACAAGTACCATTATGCCTCTGTCATAGTCCATGTTGGAGTGAATGACTTGAGATGTACCTCAGTAGACTGCATGAAGAGACATGACTGAGCTCTCAGATTTGTCTGTCCCAGGCAGGTATATCCCTAGCCCTAAGCAGCATTCTACCTTCACCCAGGATGATGTCTCAATATAAACAAAAAAAAATGATTGATTTCAACAATTGGTTTAGCTTCTGCTGTCAATCCAGGGGGATCCAGTATCTGTCATCCTGGAAAGATATGGTCAACAGGCCACACTGCTTTGCTAGAGAAGGTATTCACCTGTCACCTCTTGGCTTTTGGTTACTGGCAAGGGTACTTGCCTCCCCCATAGTGCCTTTTTTAGGCAATGTCATAACAAAATTCCCAACATAAAAAAGTGCATTAGAGACAAACTCAGGGTAATGCTGCTTAATACTAGAAGTCTAAATTGGAAACTGCACTCACTGGAAGCACTCCTTACCTTGGAAGATGCCGATGCCTGTGTAGTCACAGAGACATAATTCATGGCCGCATACAGCACCCCAGCTATGCAAGGCTACAATACCTTTCACACATTCAGATCTCAAAACGAGCATGAAAAGAGCAAAGACGGAGGTGTATCCATCTTCATTAAAGACAAACACATCTCAAGACTGGTCAAACAGTACAACTCCCTAGAGCTACTCCAAGTCCAACTAACTGTAGGTAAAACCCCATTCCATATCATTGTTAACTATAGGTCCCCCACCATGAGCCACGAGAACCACTCTGCCTACCTGGACCTACTTGAGTCACTCACTATACAACCAAACACCTTGGTCATGGGTGATTCCAATTATCCTTCCATTGACTGGAAGTCATATATGAGCACAAACACACTCAACCTAAGGTTCCTGGACTTTGTTAAAACAAATGCTCTGGAACAGATATTCTGCACTGCCACAAGGAGCTCGAATGTCCTAGACGTAATGCTCACCATCATAGGGGGTCTCTGCAGTACCCCCTGTGTGTTGTCCTCCCTGTTATGGTCTGATCATAAATGAGTTTTGTTCAAAGTAATGATCATACCTGAACCTCCCAAGAGCAAAAGGATAAAAAATTTCTCCAAAGCAAACTATAACCTCCTAAGCGATGGAATAAATAATTTTAAATCCCCTGCTACCACTGTTAACAATGACTCATGTACCAAGGTGTACAAATATGCTCTGTATATATACCTATACAAATGTATAGACTTGGCTGTGCCTGAAAGCGTCAAAACAAGATCCTCACACAAAAACAAGCCACTCTGGTGGACGTCAAGCATGAAACTAATGTCTAAGAACAAGAGGTAACGGACTCAGCAGAGGAAGGACACCCTCCACAGCTTGAACAAGTAAATTAGATACATTATAAAGTCATCTAAACCCAATTATGAAGCTAAACTAGTATCCCTAATTAAGGATAATCACAAAGCATTCTTTAGCTACATCAGAAATCTAAAAGGGAAAGACCAGCTTTGTGCCAAACTAGTAGTGGACGGTACCATTCATACTGACCCTGAGGATATAACTGACTTGCTAGCAAACACATTTGGTGAAAACTTCACCACCCCATCCCCACCAGACATACCCCACAGCATACCTGTCACCAGAGCTCTACCTAGTATCTCCAAAGAGCTGGTCAAAACTGCTCTCTCCATGGCCAAAAATGCAGCCTCTATGGGACCAGATAACATCCCAGGCTGCTTACTAAATGGTCTAAAACAGGACCTAACTGAACCACCTGTCACTCTCTTCAACCACAGTTTAAGTACTGGCTTTGTCCCAGCAGAGTAGAAAACAGCAACAGTAATTCCCTTGCACAAAGGAGGTCCATCAACCAACCACGGGAACTATGGACCCATAAGCCTAACCAGCCTTACCTGCAAAGCCATGGAAAGAATCATCATAGAGCTTATCAACAAAGACATAGATGGCCTTCAAACTCTTGACCTGACCCAATTTGGCTTTGTTAAGGGTAGAGCATGATCATTAAACCTGCTGGACTTCTTCAAGAATGTCACCAAAGCCCTGGATGAAGGCAAAACAGTACATACAGCCTATCTTGACTTAGCCAAGGCTTTTGACAAAATCCCCCATTCAGACATCATTGAGAAACTCACCCAGCTGGGAATTAACCCATATGTCACTAGATGGGTAGCCAACTGGCTCACCCACAGAATGGATACAGTCAAAGTTGGGGATTCCATCTCTACCAGCAGACCAATTACCATTGGTGTACCACAAGGATCTGTGCTGGGCCCCCTGTTGTTTGGTATCTATTTCTCAGAAGTCCAAGCGAAAATAGATGGCCTGTGGCTTACCAAGTTCACCAATGACGGCAAACTGGGTGCAATCACTGAGTCCCCCAACAATGCTGACATACTATAGAAAGGGCTTACACAGACAAATGATTGGTGCCAAAGCCACAGACTTAAACTAAATGCAAAAAATGTGGTGTCATTCCATTCAGCAAAGGAGAAGTCCCTACAAACTACAATATTAACAGTACCCCCCCCCCTTAGTTCAAACCCTGTGGTAAGAGATTCAGGAACACGGGTTGATAGCAGCCTTTAACGTTGATCAGCATGTGTTTACAGTGGTAAGGAAGGCATTCTATGTTGTACATCTCATCGGTAAGGGCATCGTATCCGGAACTAAGGATGTTACAACTCTCATGTACTCATCCCTCATCAAACCACTAATAGAGTACAATGCTCCCTTCAGTATGTACCTCACCAGACACCTGCAGCAGTTGGACAGATCTCAGAGGTTTCTCACCAAGAAAATTCAGGGCCTTTAACACATGACCTACATGGACAGACTGAAAATCCTGTCACTGTACTCTGTATCTTATAGGCTGCTGAGAGACGACTTGCGGCTGACCTACAGAGCAGACTCAGACCCTGCCCTAATGGAAATGCTCCACATCCACAAATCAAATGGGACAAGATCCGCTCACTCTAAGGGCCTTAACATAGCCTAAAACAATAACAAGACATACTGAAGAGACAGATATGTCTCTCTGAGATAGCCACTCCTCTGGAACAAACTCACAATTCATGTAAAACAGAGATCCTCAATGACCCTACTTAAGCTTAACTTAGATAACCAGATGGGAAACCATAAACTTACCCCAGGGGTGTCACTTATGTCCCTCTTGGATAAGGACAGTCAGTGCTGATCATAGACTCAAACTGCAAATATAGACCATGCATCTTGGTCAATAAGGGAACAAGGGTATAACATGGCTAGGCTTATAAAGGCCCTAGGGCCAACAGACTAGTAACCTCCCATGAACCACTAAACCTATGAACCATTCCCATCAGATATGAAGAAAGGTCATAGATAACAACACAGAGATGGTCTCTCAAGTCACACCAAGAAGGAAAGTGCACACAAGTCTAATTTAGTTATCAATTCAAAAAATGTATCCTGGTCTCAAAAGCTTAAAGAAAATATGCACTGGCATCCTAGGTACAAACCTTCAACATCTACTTCCTGACTAGACTGTGTACAAGACATATTCAGAGTTGAACCTCTGACCTAGTACTACAGGTCTCTTTTTCACCACCCTATCTGTAAACCACAGTGTTATTCAGTGCCCCTTACCCATGGTAACTGACATTTACAGAAGTTATACTCACATAAACACACACACACACACACACACACACACACACACACACACACACACACACACACAAGCACACACAATTCTCATGGAAGACTGGCAGAATTCTCCAATTCACAACAGATTTATTCCTAGCTCAGTAGTACTGCCACCACCCTGGAAG
>NC_056731.1:429833456-429870956 GCF_019279795.1 Protopterus annectens | reverse complement strand
TCCCAGTGTGAAAACAGAAATTCAGCAGAGAAGGCCAGTAGACTTGTATTTGTGGGTAAATTTCAGTAACTGGCTAGAACACTGCCTGGATGTCAGGAATAAAGTAACACTGAAGACTTGGAAAAGAAATCAGCTACAAAAAGTGAGGAAGAAACACTGCCAGAGGAGAGTTCTGCAGCTGTTCAGCAAAAAGTAATGCAGCCTTCAGACATGACTTCCAATAACCTACAGTAAGAGATGACAACTGCACAAGGACCGGGTTAAAATAAAAAAAAAAAAAAACACTAGTAGAATATATCAACACAAACAACAAAAGGCTGGAACAAATGTAAGAAGCTTTAAACAGATATTCAGATGAGATGATAAAGATGCAAAAATCAGAGGTTGAAATGAAGAAAAGGCTGGCTGAATACAGACTGCTCAGGAAGAGTTGTTTCAAAAAATAATATAATTGGAGGACAGAGCACGTCAGGAAAACTTGAGATTTTCAGCTATACCTGAGAAGCTGGAAGGAACAGACTGCATTAATTTTATGAAAGCACAAATAAGTAACTGGACTGGTATTCCACAGCAGGAACTTTTAGTTGAATGTATACTTCATGTGTATGCTCCAAACCTAGCCATAAGAAAGCAACCTAGACCTATAATAGTAAGGATGCAATCCTACCAGCAGAAGGAGTTGATTCTAACAAAACTATGGACGAAAGACAAAATACTAAAAGTGGGAGACAGCAGAGTGTTTGTGGAGAATGATTACTCATTGTACACAAGGCAAAAGAGAACTAAATCATTCCACTATTTAGAAAATTTTGATATGCAGGTGTGAGATTCAAACTGCTGTATCCAGCTGTCTTCAAGGTATTTTTCCCTGGAGGGACAAAATCATTCTTTGATGAAATGCATGCTAAGGAGAAAATACAAAAACTTTGTCCAACAAAAACTGAGCTGTGAAATAGAAGGAGACTCTCCTTCTTGTCCTACTGATAATAAAGACAACAGACAGACTGTACCTGTGAAACCTTTTCCAGTATTTCAACGTAAAATGTTGGAGAGAAAGAAGGGAACACGAGAGTTGACTAGAAGAATCAAGAGTACATCAGACATTAAGCAGATACAGGATTTGGGTGATGGAGAAGAACAATAATAAAAACAATAACTTAATGTGGGATTAAAATGCAACAGTTATTTTTGTGACATATGACAGAACAAGAAAATCTGGAAATATTGGACTTTTTCAAAGTTTGTTTGATGTGTGGCGGACTAAGTTTCTGCCCTACGTCATGTCATTAATGTTCAGAAAAATGCTTTGGGGAGGGGAAGAGAGGGAAGAATGCTTACTGAAAGAAACAAAAACACTCTTTTCTTAATACACTGTATTTGTGGTGCATGGTTTTCTTTGCATGCTATTTTTAAGTGTAATGCAAGTTGTAAACAGGTATTGTTTTTTTCTTTTTCTCCCTTCTTCTACTTTGCTTCTTGTCCAGTTTTGAGAAATATAGGCAATGCAATGATCAAAAACACAAAGGAAGCCTAGTCAAAAAGGCATCACAAAGTTCAACTTAATGTGCTTTTTTTCATTCTTGCATGGGGAAATGACTGATTAAGGACCTTTGTTTAAGAGGGAAAGCAAGTAAATGAAGAAGATAATTGAATAATATAAGGCTTTTTTTCCTAGCAGTTGCTTGTAAGTATACTAAGTAGCATTTCTGCAGCTGGCCTTCATGTGTCCATGGAGACAATCTGATAATGAGAAACTGGAGACAGTCTGGTGGAATGGGATTGGCCGAGGGAAAAGAAAAAAAAGAACAGAGAAATTGGCTAGGACATAATATTCTCTGAAAACAGTCAGGAGTTTTCCCAGGTGTGACAGCTTTAAAGATAATGCTAAACCAATTAGACCTGAATAAAGTTTTCTCAGTTTAAAATGCTTGGGAATATTAATATAATCAGGTGCTTTTGTTTTTTTCTTTTTCACCCTTCTCTCTTTTTCTTTTTTCAGTTTTAAGAAATGCAGGCACTGCAATGAAAAAAAGGAAAAGAAAAAGGAGAAGGGGAGGGGATGGGGGGGTAGGGTCTGGTTAAAAGAGTGCGACAAAAGAAAAAAAATCTGTGTGCTTGTCCCCTTGCTTGTGACTGGGTGAAAACCCTAGGCATTATCTAGTGACAAGTTTATTACAAAGCATGTAAATGAAAATAAATATTGAATATTGTAAGGCTTTTGTCTGATAAATAAGGTGCCCTTAGTAGTTTTATGTCTGGTTTGCATGTCACTAGAACAGAATTTGATAAAAAGAAATGGCTTGGAGAAAGTGCTTACTGAAAGCATCCACGTGTTTTCTCAACTGGGAAAGCTATAAAGACGTACAAAATCAAATAGCATTTACTAGTAGCACAGGCTGTAGCATGTATCTTACCATAACTAAACTTTCTTTTTGGTTAACTTTAGCCTGTCTGTGTAGCTATCAACTTAGAACGTATGTTTTTATTAGGAAGCAAAAACTTCAATATTTGAAAATGTGCATATTTTTGTGTGTTATTATTAAGTCAATAGGTTTTAGGAGGGTTTTGGGGGGTTGTTTGTTCTGTTTGAGGGCTTTCAAAAAACAAAAAGTTATGTAAGATGTGGCATAGGCACAAGTGGATATGACAAGAAACAACTGTATAAAAGACCAAACTGCAGAACAGTATACTCATGTAACATAAAAGTTGGAACAAGACATTTAGCAAAGCAGTAGTTATATATAAATGGTGGTAATAATAACTATATGACAAAATGATGCTTTCTGTAATGTCTTTCCATCTGAATGTCTTACAGATAAATATAAAAAAGAAAGAATAGAGAACTATATTAACAAATGTAGAGCACAAAACAGCTATGCTACAGGAAACACACCTGGAAAGAAATGAACATGTGAATTTGATAAAGAAAGGTTTTCAGGATGTTTATTCAGCAGAATATTTGGAGCAAACGAAAAGAGAAGTACTTATATTAACTGCAAGAAAGAGGAGCTCCAATAGTGACAGAAGAGAAAAAACAAAAAAGGATAATAATGGAAGATACATAGTACTAAGGGGCTAGTGGCTAAGAAGGAGGATTACACTGGCATGCATTTACACCCCCCCTAAAACTGCTATAATGGAGCTTAGGATAATTCTGGGAGAAATAATCAGTTTTCAGCAATGAATATTATTTATAGGTAGAGACTGGAATTTGGTTTGCAACAGTGAAGATGTGTCTTGGGGGGACCTAGAAAGGAAAATATAGCAAAGGAGGGTAGATTTTTGAAGAAATTTATGAAAATGTTTGACATGGTAGATGTGAATCCAGTACTAGGAGTTCAGAGTGAATTTACAAATTACTCACCAAGATACAAAAACTGGGCTAGGCTAGAAAGATTTTATATCTCACAGGAACATGTGCACTTAATTGAAGGTCTTGAAATGGACCCAATAACTATTTCAGATCATGAACCAATAATAACTAAAATAAAAATGCAAGGTAATGAAATAAAAATGAAACACTGGCGTTTTCCCACCTATCGGTTGAAAAAAGGATTTGAAGGAATGGGTTTTGGAATTAATTCAGGAGCTACTAAAGAAGATAGAATTTTCTTCTGAAAACATAGCTAGGGAGTGGGATAACATTAAAGTGGAGTTTAAAACTAGGGTGGAAATAAAAGAAAGGGAGATATGGTTAAACAGTAACAAGAATTATTTAGCGGGATTGACAAATGTTAAAGTATTGCAAAATAGGGGGAATCTCTCAAAACAAGAAAAGGAGCAACTGCAGAATGCTAAACAGTAAATAAGGGATTACTTCGACAATATGCATGAGTTTAGAAAGATTGCTGTTAAGCAACTGTTTTTTGATAATTCTACAGCACAAAAAACTTTTAGCAGAAACAACTCAGGCAGCAGAAAGTGGAAAGGGCTGTCACCAAGTTTAGGCAGCCAATAAGGAAGATGATAAGAGAAAAATGTAAAAATATTAGAAATATTTAGGAAATTTTATGAAAGTTTGCATAAAGCAGAGAAATATGGAAATCAAGAAAAAGTACAAAATAGAAATGTTTATGGAAGAATTAAATATGTCAAGGTTAGAGGTAGATGAGGCTCAATTACTAGCAGTTAGGATAGGAAGGGATGAGATAAAAATGGCTATGTACAACCAATACACAGGAAAGTCCCCAGGAATAGATGGTATTCCTGTGGAAGTTTGGAAGTTAGGAGGGAAAAACTGATAAAGATCTGGAAGGTTTTGTTTAACAGTATTTTAAGAGGAAGAGAAGTACCAGCATCCTGGAAGAAGGCAGTCATAACGGTAATACCTAATGAGGGTAAAGATCCATTGGATCCATCTTCATACAGGTCCATTTCAATACCAAACTATGATTATAAAGTGTTTATGTCTATAATGGCTAAAAGAATGGCAAAAGTGATGCCAAAACTGATAGATATGGATCAGTGTGGCTTTGTATAGGGCAGACAAGCATTTGACCATATTAACAGAACATTGATGATCCACAGGGAAGCAGAATGTAAGAAAATACCACTTTTATTGGTGGGTCTTGATGCAGAGAAAGCATTTGACAGAGTAGACTGGGACTTAATGAGCAGGGCAATGGAAGCATTTGCTTTCCCTGATATAATTATAAGGTTGATTAGAAGTATATATATGAGGGATCTGAGGTGCTAATTAAGGTGAGTGGGGTCCTCTCTGATAATTTCTTCTTCAGTAGAGGAACCACGCAGGGTTGTCCACTTTCCTCTTTGTTGTTTACATTATATTTAGAACCACTGGCAGAGAAAATAAGGGATTCAGAAATTCAAGGATATAATTGGTATGGTAGTCAGGAAAAGCTGGCTCTATTTGCAGATGATATTACTTTACACATGACAAAAAACAGAAAGGGACACTACAGTTTTGTGGAACATTTTAAGACAGTTTCAAATCTTCTCGGGATACAAAATTAATGAAGCTAAAACCAAAAATGGCAGAAAATTATGTACCCACACACAAACTGGTCAAACAATATCCATATTTATGGGGACATGATAAACTGAAGTATCTACGAGTATGGATTAGAAATGACTGTTGTAGCAGCAAAGGATATGTGGAAAGAGACTAAACAGAAGATAATACAAAAATTGAGAAACCTGAAGCTTTGTTATATGGATATGTATACTAAGATACAAGCCATTAAAATGTTTTTAGTTCCTTTAGTCTTATACACAGGTCAGGCATATTGTTATCAACCAGAGATGAAGATGTGGATAGCAATTAAAAAAGAGTTGAAGGATTTTATCTGGGAAGGGAAGACAGCAAGGGTCAAGTGGGATAAGCTGATTCTTCCAATAGAACAAGGCAGACTAGGATTACCCAATTTGAGTAGGTGTTTTACAGCAACACAGTTACGGTTCTTGTACATAGCACAAGCAGAAAACTATAATTCAAAGTGGAAAGGAATGATGCTGATACAGGGAGGAAACTCAAGAAATAAGAAGAGATTGTGATTTTGGATGCAAAAACTCTTAAGGAGAACAACCAAAATCATACAGAGTATTATATTCATAAATAAGAGGGAGCATTCGAAGGACCAAACCAGCACAAGAATGGAGAAAAGAGATTTTGCCAATAGGGATGACTGTGGTCAGGGATACAAATAATAGGCAAGAGGGGGCTGGAATTTATTGGAGAAAACTGGCAAAAGAACCAAGGTATTGGGAAAAAATAACTAGAAAGGGAAAGGTAATAGAATGGCAAGAGACCAAAAATGTATTTGGACTGCAGGTTAGAGATTGCCTCCGCTATCAAGGATTGATATCAGAGTATAGTCAAAGAGAAAGAAATAGGGGGTTCCTGAATGAAAGATCAGCACTGGCAGAGCTTTTAACAGAATCTAGAACAGAAGCTGCTGTTAACAAAGGAATAATTAGTAAAGCATATAAAATAATGTCTGATATTTATAACAATCAATCAGAGGAGCTTAGAAAGGAGTGGGAAGAGAGACTGGATAAGCAATTCACAAATAGACAATGGGAGGATATATGTATATCTACCAAATATGCAACAAAGTTTAGATTTAGGATATTTGCCTGGAAGTGTTTACATGGGTATTTTTATACCCCAAGTAGACTCTTTCCTCAGGTGGATGGCAAGTGTTGGAGGTGTGATGGGCAAGAAAGAGGTGACTGGGAACATACTTTTTGGGAGTGTAATGAGCTGGCAGACTTTAGGGATTCCCTGCAGAGTGCTCTATCAGAGATGCTGGGTGAGCAGATTGGATTGACTTGGGAGATGATTTTTTTTGAGTTATGGTACAGAATCGGAATTGCCTAGACATAGTAAAGCCTTGCTGAGTCTAATTACGGTGGCTGCAAAAAAAGCAATTACTAGAAAATGGAAATCAAAGTCTAGAGCAACTTTACTAGAAGTAGTGGATATAGTAACAGAGCTGAAACGACTGGAACTGGGATCTTTAGAAAAGGGAGGGAGCAAACTACATAGGAAAAAATGGGAAATGTGGGAACAATATATGCAGAACAGGAATGAGGTTTAAGAGGCAGGATTTGAATGAGCTATATAAAGCTTAACTGACAACTGAATAGATTATAAGTGATGCATAATCTCTGCAACTACAGTTGTTTCAATGGTGTCTGTGATGTATGCTGTTTGCAACCATAGTGGTGTCAATGTTTGTTTTTCATTTGTATAAATGTAAGATTACCTACATCATGTGTGAAAATGTAATAAAGATGTTTGTTGGGAAAAAAGAGATGGAATCACCCTGAAACAAGTTTCAGAGGTGTATAACATACAGAAATTGTATCTTTCTGGGCACATGTTCATTTTGTAACTGTGTATCCTTTTGCCAGAGAAATTGTATAACAACAGTGCCTTTATTTGCTGTTTAAGGGACCCTTGGAAAAGTCTATTAACATAATATAATATACCTGACAAAGCACACTGGAAATATAGTATGTGAATAAAACTGTTCAGTACTACTCTCATGCTTAAGT
Organism: Protopterus annectens; assembly: GCF_019279795.1. Classification (NCBI taxonomy): domain Eukaryota; kingdom Metazoa; phylum Chordata; order Ceratodontiformes; family Protopteridae; genus Protopterus; species Protopterus annectens. The sequence goes on along the minus strand of NC_056731.1, from coordinate 429,863,936 downwards.
GTGAGTTCACAAGCATGTGCTTCCAAAATCAGTCCATAATTTTTTACTGTTTGTATGGAATTTGGAAAGCTGTAGTTTGTGGCACTGTTATGCACCTCAAAGCTGCAGACATTGGGTAATTGTCCAGATTGTGTGCTCCTTCAGGGACAGAAAACACTATTTGCCTTTGTGGCTACTGGGTCTATGGTATCATGGTAGTATGAACCTCTGAGCTTGCAGGCACTACTCCTTGAAGCACAGAAAACACCATCTACCTTTGTGGGTACTGGGTCCATGGTATCATGGTTGGTCCAAACAGCATTTACAGTATCCCTGTAGATGCCCATCAAAGGTTACCCTCCCAGTAAGACTGTTGAGGTAGCCTGTAGGACTCCTGCAACTTGCGATATTAACAGGAAACAGAGATTTACAGTGCCCATACCCTCTTTGTAGCACCATTTGGAGAATGCATCACTAGTTGGCAAAATAAATGAAAATCTTCTCTGTTTTTCATCAGTTCTAATGTTGGAAGCTTCTTCTTTTCCTTCAGACAAAAAGTCTTTCTGAGACACTTTGCTTGTCTTGGGTATGATTCCTGATCATGTATTTCATACTTGTTTTATTAGCAGATGAACGTTCGTGCGCATGTGGCACCATCAACTCAAATCATAATGGTAAGGCCTCCTGGATGGGGGGTTGATTTGATCTACTGTCAGACCATCCTACTGACTGATGTTGTGGAGGAAGGGCTGTAGTTTGCATTGCTGTCACTTGGCTGGTTGCGACAACTAATAATGACACTGATGACTCTGTGTCAATGAGCTTGGCATTGGATATGACAGAGTGTAGACAATCTGTCCTGCAGATGTGACCATTGTGATGGGTAGAACAAAAATACATTCCCCATGTGGTAGCACTGAGCTCAGGCAGAGTATGTTGATGCTGAAAAAAGGCAGCACTCTTAGTGTAGAAGATGCACTGATGCTGAGTGTATCTGCATTACATCTACTGATTTCAACTCCAGCACACCAGTGCTGAATCATGTCTGCATGGCCACCCCAGATGTACAGGTACTGAGTACACCCATGTAGGAAGACCATGTGACAGAAGGGACTAATAACATTATGGCCATTGTTGTGTGCCCTGTTGTATTACATTGTAGCTTGTTGTACTGACTTCAGCTATATTAACATTAGTAAGAAGAATACTGAATAAACCTGTGTCAGTAGGCCAGACATTGGTATCCCTAACTCTAATAATGCACTCAATGATAGCATACATACATTGATACCTTAAATTGGAAGCAACGACATATAGCCTAATTCTGGAGAAGGATGTACATGTGAAGGCATAAGAATTTTGTACAGATCCCTGGTGTAGTGAAACCTTGGTGGTGTGGGTCTCAGAATCAAAAGGTTTATGATTTTCCATTCCTAGTTGCCCTGTAGTGGTAATGGAAGCCTCTGATCTGGAAGTGGAGAAGAAAAGTTTTGTTAACATCCACTGTCGAAAGGACCCTTGATGGTTGGCATCAGTTACACTTAAAGTAATAAGTTTAGACTTATCATCCCTTTCTTTATTCTGATGACTCATTTCCTGTGGAAACTTTGTGGGGAAAGTTTTTATGCCTGGAGGATTTCCCCACTATAACCATCTTTGCACTGTTATGTTTTAAAGAGGAGGGATGGACTGTACAGGAGACTTAAAAATTTGCATTTCGGTCTTTTGGAGAAGATGGCTGTAGAACAGAGCTTGTGTGTGCAACTTTAAGAAGCATTTTCAAGTGTAGGCATGTGCATATAAATAGTGAGTACGTGCAGGCAGCAGTGCCATTTTGAGAGAACAGCCAGAGTGTTAACATGTATGAGTGTAGTAGTCAGTCTGTTTATAAGTTTCTTTAAGTTTAAGTTACTAAGACTCAATCCAGATGTGTTTGTCTGTAATAAAGCTGCTTGAACCGAACCCACAACTATTCGTCCATTTTATCCTGACCGAATGAACAACATGGTGTCAGAACTGGAATTGACAGTGCAACTTCTTCAAGCCATGAGGTGAAGGGTTGACGGTGAAGGTATATTGAGCAGGTTGGGTGATATAGTGCTCAGATGATCAAAAAAGGGCCAGAAACTAACTTCAGGTAACCAAAACTTGCACAAATGATTTATTTTGCAAAGAAAATGAAACTGGGCATTCACAAGGCACAAAATGCATTATTAATCAAACAAGTAGCACAAAACACATTATTAATCAAATAAAAGGCATAAAATGCAGTATTAATTAAAATATGTGTTTGAAACCATGATATTTGATAAAACTATCAGAAATATTTATATGGGCTCAGGATTACCTTTGGTTTGCATAACGAGAATGTTTAAAGTAAAACGGGCACAAGAAAATATAATGAAAAGAGGTTAAATGGGCATATGAGTACAATATAAGAGCAAAATAAGCTTAAAGAGCAAGGCAGATGCATGTTTTTTAGTAATAGTAAAAGACCATGTTTTGGGCATAAACTACTATTTCCCATTGAACAAAGCCATTTAAAGTATAACTAGAGTTGTTTGTAGTATCTCAGAGTATCCAAAGTGTTTGCAGAGTGCATGCTTTGTTATGGTGCAATTATTTCTAAGAGTTTGCTGTGTGCAAATTGCAGTTATTTGCAAAGTACAGTCAAAGTACAGCCATTTGAAAAAAAGGTTTCTTGTTCTATGTACTTTTATTCGCAGAATGCCACCATTTAAAAGTGTTTCTTACACTGTACAGAATTATTTTGCAAAGTAGAGCCATTTTGAAAGGTTCTTCTGCTGTATGCAGTTTATTTGCAAAGTGCATTCATTTCAAAGTGTTTCTTACTCTAAGCTTCTTCTGCTGTGTATAGTTTGTTCGCAAAGTACAGTCATTTTGAAGTATTTCTTACACTGAAAAGTTGTGATTTTGCAAAGTACAATGATTTTAAAGTGTTCTTGTGCTACGGAGAGTTATTTGGCAAAGTGTGGTTATTTCAAAGAGTCTGTTTTGCTACTGGGCATAATTAAAAGTTCTGGCATATATTTATGTGTGCATGTACGTGCATAATTCCAAGCATCTTCTCTACTGTGTGTTGATATGGGACATTTCACAGACCCAGTCCACTTGTGTTTGATCATAATATTGCAGAGAATTGGAGAGTATTTGAGCAGGAATACAATATTTTCATATAAGCAGCTTTTTCTGATAAAGATGCACATACAAGGGCATTCATTTTGCTTAACTTAGCTGAGTCAGAGGCCATTGAAAGGGAGTGTTCATTTGTGTATGCACCAGCAGTATATGCAGGAGAAGGGGAAACTGCCATATTGTTGCACCGGCTGAATCAAGAGAGGACCCTGAGTGCTTGAAACCTAAATTTAGAGAAATGTGCAATCCTCAGACAAATGTTACATTAGAGAGGCACCTATTTTACACAAGAGACCAAAGGCCAGGTGAAACTTTTGCAGCTTATATCACTGACTTGAGTAATAAGGCTAAAACATGCAGATTTAGTGATTTGAAAGATGAGTTAATAAAGGACAGGCTTGTGTATGGTGTTAATAATGCTGCAGTGAGAAATATTTTGCTTAGTGACAGTGATTTAACACTGAGCAAAGCTATAGAGATTTGTCAAATCCATGAGTTCACAGAAAGGCAGACAAGTATGCTTCTAAGTGATAAGTGCTTAGTTTTAGCAGTCTTTAGAGCATGCGTAGACAGCATGCAGCATATGCCAAACAGAAGCAGGCCTAAGCAGATGGCAGCTGCAGCCCCTCTGGACTCCCCTGGAAAATCCCGTAACGTTCTAGCAAGTTCCAAGACTAGCTCAGCAAAACGGACATGCTCAGTGCAGTATAAGGGTGAGTCAACAAAATTCAAGTCAAGTCTTATTGTTAACTGTCATAACTGTGGTGCCAATCATGAGTCTAAAAGAGAGAAGTGCTTAGCATTTGGTTGGCAATGCCGCAAGTGCAAAAATTGGAAACACTTTCAAAAGTTTTGTAAATCAACCAAACCTCATTCAGTTATTAAGAAATGTGACTCAGAAAAGGAAGTTGATCATACAGAAAGCTGCAATCCTACTTTCTACGTAGATGGTGTATCAGTAGTCTGTGAAAAGGTTAATGCAGTAGATTTGTTGGCAAAGGATGAAGTGTTTTGTACTGTCCTGATCAATGGTAAACCCACTGAGCTCAAAGCAGACACTGGTTCAAAGTGTAATGTAATGTCAGCAGAAACATTTGCTAGAGTAAGCGCTGGTGAGTAACTTAACTTGGCTAATTGTGTGAAGCTTGTTGCTTATGGAGATGAAGAGATTCAAACTGATGGCTCAGTAGTGCTTTCATGCCATTCGGCTGAAAACAGTTACAGCTTGCAATTTTATATAGTCAGAAGACCTGGTATAGTCATTATTAGGTCTCAGAGACAGTTTCAGAATGAAACTGCTTTCTTTTACCAAAGAAGTCCATCATGTACATATCCCATTTCCAGCTTCAGTGATGCTATTTTCTCAACAGTATGTTGATGATTTCGATGACAAGTTAGGCAAACTTCCAGTTGTGTACTCCATAAACGTAGACCCAGAGGTCAGTCCAGTGGTCAGACCAGATGGGAAAGTTCCAACTGCTATGCAGGACAAAGTCAATGTCCAGTTAGACAAGATGGTGCAGCAAGGTGTGATTTGTCCAGTCACAGCAGCAAATGAGTGGGTGTCTTCCATGGTAGCTGCTCATAAGAAAAGTTCAAATGAAATCAGAATATGCATTGACCCAAGAGACTTGAACAAGGCATTAAAGTGACCTCATCATCTAATGCGAACAGTCGAGGAGATTGCCACCCTCATCCCAAATGCCACTGTTTTTTCTGTCTTGGATGTAAGGAGTTCATTTTGGCAAGTAATGCTTGATTGCAAATCTTCACTACTGACTACATTTAGCACACCATTTGGTACATACAGATTCCTTAGAATGCCTTTTGGAATAAAGTTTGCCAGTGAAGTATTTCAGTGTGGAATGGAGCAATTTTTTTCAGGCTATGCGTGTGGCATAATAGTTGATGATTTACTGGTTGGAGGTAATGGTGAAGCAGAGCATGACAGAAACCTCAGGAAAGTTCTGGACACAGTGCACGAAGTGAACTTGAAGCTTAATCCTCTGAAGTGTAAATTCAGACTACCAGAAGTTACTTATGTAGGTCATTTATTTACCAGTACAGGCTTATGACCAGACCCTTCCAAACAAGCAGCCATTCTTGAGATGCCGGCTCCAGACAATGTGCAAGCCCTACAGCATTTCCCTGGTACAGTTAACTATCTGGGCACATTTATCCCTGACTTTAGTGAATTATCAGTGCCTTTAAGAGGGCTGACAAGCAAAAATGTTGCCTGGTCATGGTTAGAACAACACCAGACAGCATTTGATAACCTCAAACACCACATTACCAACCCGCCTACATTGAGATACTATGATGTCCACAAACCAGTAGTTCTTTCCTATGAGGCTTCAAAGTTCTGTCTTGGTTCAGTTATTCTTCAAGAGGGCAGACCTGTTGCCTATGCATCTAGAACTCTTACCCAAAGTGAGATGCAGTATGCTCAAGTTGAGAAGGAACTTTTGACAATTGTGTTCACATGTTCGAAGTTCCATGATTAAATTTATGGCCGAGCTATCCAAGTCGAAACTGATCATCAACCTGTAGTCGCTATTTTAAAGAAGCCTATGCATACCACTCCAGCAAGACTATAAAGAATGATGCTCAGATTACAAAAGTATAATTTCAAAATGGTCTATACAAAAGGCAAACTTCTTTATCTGGCTGATACCTTATCCAGATCGCCCAGAAATACCACAGAACAGCTTGATGCAGAGAATTTTGACTTTGATGTCATGGAAGTGCATCATTTGTTTACCACAAAACTTAAAGAGCTAAGTGATCATACAAAGACTGATCCAATTTTGTAGAAGCTCAACCACTTCATCAATGCTGGATGGCCGTCAAAGCAATCTTGTATACCGCCAGAAATGCAACCTTATTTTCCACACAGAGATGAGATGCTGATGGAAGATGGTATCATTTTCAAAGGTCCAAAAGTTATTAGTCCTTCCTTTCTTACAACATGAATACATTCAGATTTTGCATTGTGGCCACCCACATTCCGAAGTTACCAAAAGAAGGATGAGAGGACTAGTATTTTGGCCTTCTCTGTCAAAGGACATTGATAAAGTGCTTTTATCTGGTTCAGTATGCAATAGTACTAAACCACATTTGCAAAAAGAACCACTTCAGCTAAGCCGGATTCCTGAACTACCTTGGTCAAAAGTAGCCACTGACATATTTGAGTGGAACAATCAGCATTACTTAGTGTTGGTAGACTCTTACTTGAACTGGTTTGAGATCGATTTGCTACCTAACCTAACGTCCAGTGCTGTTATTACTAAGTTGAAACATCATTTCTCATCCATGGTAGTCCACACAAATTTATTTCTGACAACGTTACCCAGTTTAACAGTCAGTTGTTTCATAAATTTGCAAAGGAGTGGGACTTTATCCATGTTACTAGTTGTCTGGAATACCCACAGTCAAACGGCCTTGCTGAACATGCAGTACAGATTGCAAAGCAATTACTAGAAAGTCAAAGCATGACAATACTGATATCTTCTTGAATTTACTCAGTCTCAGAAATATACCCCATGATAACCTACTTGGCTCACGTGCTCAGAGAATTCTATCTAGGCAAACCAGAGCAACCCTGCCTATCAGTTCTAGTTTGTTGGTGCCTAATGCTTAAAACACCAGAGCAAATAAAAACCCAACTCTTTAAGAAGCATTCCTTTCAGAAGTATAGCTATGACAAAATGAGCAGATTTCTTTATCTGTTGAAAGAAGGAGAGACAGTGAGGATGCAAATGGCGAAAGGCTTTGATTGAATTGGTCAAGTGAGAGGCATATGCACCGAGCCGAGATCCTACTTAGTAGAATCTGAGGGTATAGAATACAGGAGAAAGTGCAGGCATCTTCTTCTGGTGTCTGAAATGATATTGCAGCATCATACCTGTGATACAGACTCTAGATCTTAGAGCAACCCTGACAATGTTCATACTGAAGAACATGTCTCAGTATCCATTCCTGATGATGTCCCAGATTTCCTCAGAGTTGAACATTCCTTGAAGACAGTTCCCATTGCTAGAGCCAAATCTGATTTTTATGTTACACAATCAGGTCACATTTCTAGACCTAATGTAAAATACACAGCAACCTGGACATGATTGTTTTATATGTGTCTAATTTTGTATGACTGCATGTCAGAGAATTAGTTCTGTATAACTGCAAGTCAAAAGATAATTTCTGTATACTTGCATGTCATTGAATCCTGCCATTTGGTATATGATCTATTTCTCAAAGCGGGAGGATGTAGAACAGAGCATGTGTGTGAAACTCTAAGAAGCATTTTCAAGTGTAGGCACGTGCATGTAAATACTGAGCACGTGCAGGAAACAGCGCCATTTTGAGAGAACAGACAAAGTGCTAACTTGTATGAGTGTTGTAGTCAGTCTGTTTATAAGTTTATTTAAGTTGAAGTTACAAAGCCTTAATCCAGATGTGTAAGTGTGTAATAAAGCTGCTTAAACTGAACCCATAACTGTTTGTCTGTTTTATCCTGAACAGACAAGTGACACAACGGAACTACTGTTAAATCCATGCATGTAGGTACTTTTTTTGTCCTCATTTTTGGAGGCCTAAGTGGTCTAAGTCATCAAAAAGGTTTATAGGGCTTTCTTACATCACCTCTTGGCAGCATTGTTAAAGTCAATGCATACTGAGTATAAGACGTATAAAGTCCTAGAATCAATGTATATGCCTGTGAGCAGGAGGTATGTACTTACCAGAGGAGTACTTGGTATGGATGGTAGACATGCATGTACAAGATAGTCTAGGTGCAAGTATGAGGTGGAGGAAAAGAAATCAAAATGTAGAAAGTACAGCTCGCTTTCATGAAGTATGAAGCTGAATGAATAAGATTACTTACAGTTCTGAATACCACAAAATGCTTGTTATAGATTCATAAGTTCACAGATGCTTACTAGGCTTTTGATTTGTGTGGATCTTAAGAAGCCTCGCCTTATATCCATATGACAGATTTTTGCTGTTATATTTTATCCAGAAATGGGCCAAGCTAGAATATGTTTAGACATTTACATGTCTCCCCTATCCATGAGGGACAGGGTTGTTAAACTGGGGTTGAATTTGCAGTTCCCCATCTATTCCTCCAAGTTACGTTTGAACAGAGTAAGAGAAGTACTTTGATTTACATGGAATGCAAGATGGTTTCATAGAAGCAGAATTCACTGCGATACACACCTATTCATCCAACATATTCTATTTATGACACCACTGAACATATAAAGATGAGTGATAGCTCTATACGTCAGTCATAGGTCACCTCTCAGTAGCCCGTATGATACTGAGAAGAGGGGCAAGGCTTTCAAACGGTTTGCAAAGTTTTTATGACTTATGCATTTGATTTTTTTTGGTGTGAAAAAAATTATAGGTGTGACAAGTGTTTGGTCAGGTAAATAATGAAAGAGGCATTATTCACAATGAGCGGCATAGTATGTGCAATAAAAAAAGGACTTTCTTCCAACAGTGGATTCATGGTGATCAAAGAACAGCTCATTTTTGTCACAGTTGGCTACATGATCAGCTTTCAGGGGTGTGTTGTTAATGTGATACATACAAGGGAAGTCATACTTGCCAAAGGACATGAGTACACACTTCTTGACATTTAGTTTCAGTTCATGGTTTTGATACCAGCGATTTGTGTGGGACAGACTCTCTTGGAGGAACATAGTGTCCATTGGGGAGATAACATTGGCACCAAACCTGCAGTCATTTGTAAACTTGGTCAGCCACAAACCTTTAACATTAGCTTTGATGCTTTGACCACGAAGAAGTAATTGTCCAAGAGTAGTGACTCAAGGAATGAACCCTGAGGTACACTGATAGTGACAAGTCTGTGTAGGAGGTATAGCTACCCATCGAGTTGCACAGGGATTGATATTTAGCTGGCGGGAGTTTATCGATGAATCCTGAGTGTGGGACGGTGCTAAATGCCTTTGCAAGGTCTAGATATGCTCTGTGCATTGTTATGCCCTTGTCCTTTGTTTCAGTCGCTTTTTCAAATAAATGAAATAGGTTAAGTAGGCAAGACCTGCCCCTGATGAATCTGAACTAGGTTCGGTAAAGAGAATGTAGGTTAACAAAAAAGCACCTAAAATGAGGAAAATAAAACCAAACATCGTAATGACCAATAGCCAGCAAGGGAAACAGCCAAAAACAACAAATTAGTGTATAAAAACTTTATTACAGCTTTCGTCAAAAGACTTGAACAGTTGAGTGTTGGAAAAGGCATACAACTTGGGAAAATTCAGTTTTCAATATACCCACATGCGGCTATAAGTAGTTCTCTTGGTTAAAAGAAACCTTTAGCTGCTACATATTCTACTTATTGTGAATAAAAATCCACACCGCATCACAGTCAACTACTGTACTGACGTCTCCCACAATCCATGAGCTATACGTAAACACACTGGAATCTCTCCCCACTTACCTAACACTACTCTGGCTAATTTATACTGTCCATACACTAAATGGGAAACCTACACTATCACAAATAAGTATGCACAATTCTTCCTAACTAGGGGATCAAAAATACTGGATCTGATCCTGACAAGTATAACCCCACCATGTTAAACACCTCTAGTTCCCACACACTTTTCAACACCTGTGTGTGAATCTTGTGGAGTGGAGTGCTTTCATGGGGTAGGTCTGTTACCCCTGCTACTTTGCCCATTCAGTACCCATGCAGTATCTGTATAACACACTGGTTTCTGCCTGTTTACAGACCTTGGAAACTGAGATGCTCACCATGTACGCACTTTGCACTCAGTAGCATATCTGTTGTGCAGTCATTTCATTCTGTTACTCATGAAGTGCATGTAGGTTGTTCAGTGCTGCTTTACAACCCATAGTCCTACATGTTATGTATCATGTCTACAAATTCTACAAACATAGGGTCAGATATGTTACATCAAAAATGCAGGATTACTAGTTAAAGAAATCTGCAGCTTAACTGTCAGCTCCACAGCACATGCAGATAAGTCCTCACTGTACCCTAACTGTTTTGTGTTTGATTAACAGCTCAGGCACTGGAGAAGATGACAAGGGTGAGGGAGGAGTTAGCAAGTGATGCTGGCTTACCTATCCAGTTGGAGGGCATCAGCATCACCTTCTGTTTGACTGTGAGTACCACCTGGTCGAGAACAGGCAGTGCAGCAGAAGAAAACAGGCCAATGGAAGTCACAAGCATTGTTTTGCTTTGCACAGTGACTGGTGATTTGTGTGTCTGTGTAGCGGCTGGGGATTTGCAGGTAAGTGTAGAATCACACTCAGGTTCTCTCCCAGGAATGCTGTTCTAATTCTGCAAAGTGCCTGTAGTTGCTGTAGCAAAGGCCAGAGGGTTAGGAAAAAAAATCACCTTGCCTGCCAGGATGACTGTCCTGATGGCTAGATCTTACCTTCATTGCCAGTTGAACAGATGAAGGAAGGTACATCAAGGCAAACACACAGAGGTGGGGGGGTTCTGTCATGGAGTGGTGTGAGGTGCTCCAGTTAGCAGGATGAGTAATGAAAGGGACAACTGCCATCAAAGGAGGTCAGCAGGCTTACACAAAGAAAAGATATTAAAAAAAAATTAAATTAACAAAATAATGATAATGCAGACCATCTGCGTGACTCTGATGTGTATACACTCTTTCAAATTTACACATCCTAGTGCAACATGAGTTCATTTTCCATATCCTCTTATATACAGACCTCTGTAAACACACTCCATATTTATACTAGCAAGCCAATGTTTAACATCCTAGCCAAGTTTGAAAAAAGACAGCAATTAACTGTCCCCCAGTTACATTAGGCATGCAAAGATAATCAAGTGAAGTAAAAACACAAATTAAGTGCTTGCCCACAGAATATCAGATATTTCTGCTTTTTCACAGGTCAGACATAGTAACTGTAATTTTATTCAAACCTGGATTTGGTTATTCTTTTCTGAGGCAGCTCAAAAACTAAATGTGCTTGTTACCATAGTCTAAATTACCTAGAAACCAATATTTTTTCCCTGACAAAATATATAAAACTATTATTGCAACTACTCTTCTTCCAAATAAGATGATAGTTTTTCTGACATTGTAAAATGTTAGAACTTCCCTCAAGGAACTAGCCCTGTGTAGATGCCCTGCACCAAGTTCCACTGTCAGTTTGCTGCCTGCTCAGCTGTACTATTTTAAGCTGTTACAAAAATACAACACTTAGATTTAATGATCCTTTCAGTAGCACTGCAGATAAGGTACTGAATTCTGATACACTGTTAAGGTCTTTGCCTGAAAGCAAGCAGAAGTTTTGTCACAGTCTGCAAACGCCCTCTATCCTACCTTGCATCACTAATACAAGTAATTACTGCTAAGGTCACAGAAGGCATAAACATTTTGTTGACAAACTTAAGGAATTATCTGGATAAACAATATGGGTAAACATTATACATCTAATCCAAAACTATTAAATGTTTATGTCACATAATACTGCTTACTGAAAAATGCCTGGCATGTTTTTAGTAATACCCGAGGAAAACAGTAGTTATGGTAAAATAAGCTTATTTTCTGTTGTTCAAAACAGGACTGTTCACCATCACAGCAGTTTATACTTTAAAGCTCCTTGAATAATTACTGTCTGATTGCATTGCTCACTGCAAACATCAGCAATACATTTTAGCTGGAATGCTGCTGCTGCATTTTATGGTACTCCAAGATTGCTACCTGCCAGGCAAGATCAAAGCAATATTATACCGTCTGTTGCTTAATACATGTTAATCCAACATGCAGCAACTCTGAAGTAAGAATAATTGGGGAAGGTTTTGGGAGGTGAAGAGGAGCAAGAAAACACTTTTTGTCATTTTACTGTGTGGTGTTGTTGTTCTTCTTTCGGCTTTTCCTAGTTAGGGGTCGCCACAGTGGAACTCTGGTCCGCTAATGATTGGCAGTAAATTTTTATGGTGCCGAGGTACCAGCCTGACACCCAACCTTCAACAAAGGCACGCCCATTCACGCATGTCTTTCGAATGCCACTCAACCGTGGGGAGGACATGCAGACTTCACACAGAAGGTACTCCAGCCAAGAATCGAACGGGAGAATCTCTTGCTGTAAGGCGACAATGCTACCACTGCACCACCGCGGCTTATTTTGTAATTGTTCAAAATGGCACAGTCTAGTGTACATATGTTATGAGTACTTATGTATTCAGGCTGCACATTCCAATCAATCTTTGCCAGACAATCGCTAATTGTGCTGACTAGTTGTGAGGACTAGTAGTGGTTCCTGATAAAATAATGATATATTATTTTAACTATTTATTATCACCTGAAAAGGGAGTAGTGCATATTATTCATTATAGCAATAACCCACGCCTGGGTGTGGGTAATGCTGGATTTACCCACGGTTGGTGTGGTTTGGTCACGAGGGCGAAGCCTGAGTGGCCAAACAAAAATCCAGCATTACCCACACCAAGAAGTGGGTTATTGCTATTATACAATGACATTATTCAAGAAAAAAAATAATTACTTTTCTTAAATAATGGCATTGTATAATGCCTCCTTGCTGCCCTTCCGCAGCTGTCTGGTATTCTGCGGCAGTTCTGATGTACTGCACATGCGCATGCCTATGAAGTGCATCAGAGCTGTGGGCAAAAGCAACAGAGAAAGCAAGATCTCCGTTGCTTTTTAAAAACTGTTTCGCTACGTTAAATGGGTTTAACATAGCGAGACAGCTTTAAAAAAATCAACAGAGAATATCCGTTGCTTTTTTAAAGCTGTCTCGCTATGTTAAACCCATGTAACATAGCAAGACAGTACTGAAAAAAAGCAACGGAGAAAGCAAGATCTCTGTTGCTTTTTAAAAACTGTTTTGCTATGTTAAATGAGTTTAACATAGCGAGACAGCTTTAAAAAAAGCAACGGAGAATTTCCGTTGCTTTTTTAAAGTTGTCTCCCTATGTTAAACTCGTTTTACATAGTGAGACAGTGTGAAGCAACGGAGATCTTGCGTTCTCCGTTGCTGTAAAAAAAAGAGTTATAGTAATGGAAAAAGTCCGGGCGACTGGCCCTTTTTCCATTACTATAACTCTGATTTACAATGTGCACACTGACGTATCAGCGTGCACGTTTTTGAATATTTAATGGGGGGTCGTTGTATAATAGAAAATTCCTCATGAAGCTAGTATAAAAATGCAGTACTAAAAGACTTTTTCAAATTCATATCACAACTGTAAGTGCTACAAGCCTTCTTAATATTCATATCACTAGGCGTGGGTAGCATTAATTACCAGGTTGTAAGCTGTAGCATTACCATTTATAAAATAAGCAATGAGCTGGAAAATAAGACTGAAGTACTATAGTCTATGTATCCAGTTAAGCACATACATAGTTAAGATGAGTGGATTGAAAGACATGATGTGCAGTGAGCAGCAAGCATTACTGAACTGCAGATTTTGAGAAGTTACATGACACATGAAAATGTCCACCTTTCCTACTTGCATCACTAAATGTCCACCTTTCCTACTTGCATCACTGTTTGTAGCTTTGCTGTCTCCTGCCTGCATTCACTGCACTGCATAGTAATGATAGCTAGCCATGTTGTAATCAGCATGTTTATATTCTTCTGTACATGCTTTCTCCCTTGCCTGCTCTCTGAGCACTTATTCCTCTCTTTTACTTCTGTGACGGCCTTAGAATCCCAGTGTTTCCCTAGTATTCCTCCATATGTGAATCTGGCAGTGGATGGTTGAGTTCTAGTAGCTCCAGCGTTATTATCTCTCCCTAGTCTGTTCTGTATCTCCGATCCTTCCCATTTATGCCATGAAATGGCATATTTAAGCCTACAACTGGATAAAAAGATTTCACTTGTTTCCATTCTCTGATGCAGTCACTGCTATTATGCGACTTCTAGCTTAGGATGAGACACTTAAGGGATAAACAGCATTTTGATTCCTTCCTGATCCAAGGCCAGTGTAAAACCATCTCCACATTAGCCTTCCCGAGTGGAGGTCTGCAATCCTACTCATGCAGGCCTTGGAATAAAGGCGGTTAGATGGTAGAATGGTACCTGAACAAGTTTGGAGTACAGGCTCACACCTCTTCCTCTGCAAGATAGCAATCACTATATGGGAATGTGCCACTATGAACAGCATAATCAGGTGGAAGCATACATTGTGACCAACAGCAAAAATCATTATTCCCACGACCATCGATGACACTTCATCAAATACACATAACACTGAACCACAAACGATCAAAAAATAAATGAAACAAATCTTTTTCCAGGGGGGCAAGCCCACCTGCACCCCCACTCCCTGCTAATTGTATGGTCTAACTCCTAGATTGCACAATAGTAGAGAAAGGACATACTCCACGATCTCCACTGTATGGCGATCTATAACATAAAGAGCTGGTACTTTCTGAACAGCTGTACCAACTCCCCTGGGATCAACGATTTGTGCTATCATTCAGAAAAGACGCTCCCATACAGACATATTCCCAGGTATAAAACAGAATATACTTTATCATGTTTATGCTTTGTGATCCTCACTGAGCAATCACAGCTGATCTTTCAGTTCAGGACCTTGGCCATCAGCTCTGTAATTTATTCATTAATAGAAGACTAAACTAGCACCACTGAAAAGGTATGCTCTCCAAAAACAAGTAAAGTCAAACTAAAAGGTTTGTGGTGCTACAGCTGGGTTAAGTATTCTGCAATCAAGAAGAATCATGGCTACAAGTTAAGGATATCTTGAAACTAATCCATACAGAACACTATAAAGGATGGCCTGTTTTCTGCCTTTGGGAGCACACTGTTTCCCAAGATCTGCTTCTTTCAAAAGGGTAGGGAATTGGGCAGTAAATGTATTGTTAGTGGAAAGGTGGGAGGGTTTTGTTAACTCTGCATGACTTCCCAATCCTTTGCCTGCAGACAGTTCTTTGCAGAAAGGCCAAGGTCAATTATCATCACCTTGTTGTGGCCCAGAATTGCTTCACTTCAGGTACTTCAAATCATAATCTCCTCATTTGTGCTCTGACAGATGGAAACCCCAACACTAAAACATAGATGATTACATCCTCTTTAATTATCAACTCTCCCAAGACATATCTCAGAAGTGTTCAAGGCTGCCAGTAAATCTTCTATGTATCCTTTTCATCTTCAGTCTGTAAATTTTATGATGCCTTGCCTGTCTCTGGCTTCTTTTTGACCTCAGCCTCAGTTACTCTATCTTCAAAGTACGTAAAAAGGTTATCTGCCTGTGCCATGCTATGGTGGAATATAGCAGTGGTGCCCAACCACCAGGCTATGGACCAGTACCATGCCGTGGATCATTTGGTACCGGGCCACCAGGCATGGAGTAAAATGTAAAAGTGAATGTGTGTATGTATGTGTATGATTGTATTTATGTGTCTGTCTGTGTGAGTGAATGTGTGAACAAAAGCAGAAAGCATGTGTGTAAGAGTGAGAATGATCGAGCCATTACTTTACACTCACTAAGCAGTGCTTTTGGTACAACTACAACTGTAAATGAACTGTAATTTAGTGCAAAGAAAGAGTCAGGATTTGACTTTAATATTGCCAGAGTTAAGCTTATGTTATTCAGACCAGGTAACTAATTAATGCAACTACTCCCATGTTCAAAATACTCTCGAAAGACGGAAGATTACTAGAATCCAGACTCTTAGGATTACTAATAGATGCAGAACTACAATTCTGCTACTGTGTAAAGAGGGTAATGCTGAAACACAAACCAAAAAGGAGTTGTTTTGCATGTGTCCAAGCTCTTTTTAATTGCACTTGCTTAACAACTAGTCAGGCTTATCTCATAACCAGTGTTTATTTTAACCTACATAAAACTTAGCTCACCAGACATGAAGAAATCTACAACAGAAATGCCAAATTTGCTTGAAAATGTGACAGTGGAACACACCCCTACATTGTTTTAAAAGAACTAAAAAGTTTGAATATGTCAACTACCTGTACTCCTTTTAAAATTCCATAACAATCTTCATTCTATAAACACCTACAATGTCCCGCAGTTAGCTCTTTTCTGATCTGGCAGTCTTTGTCTCATAGCTTCACAACAGAATCTCTGTCACATGTTGAGACATACCAAAAACAAATAATTGCTTTGCTGTATCTATAATCAACAAAACAATGCAAAAAGCCTGTAACAAATTACCTGCAAAACATCGGATTCTATAACCCATTTAAAGAAAGCATTAAAAAGCTCCTAGCATCAAATTAGATCTGAAGCTGTAATACCAACCAAGTTATTTAGGAAATCATTATTACCTCATAAACCTATTCTCAGGTCATCTAATAGATCAGGTGAAGCTTTTAATTCCGATCAGTTTTCAGTGTCTAAAAATAGAACAGAGAAATGATGAATATTTCTTTCCATTGGTTCTGACACTCAATCAGCTTTTGCACTTCAGCAATGTCTGCTAATGACTGCAACTCATGATGAAACATGTTTTCCCTATCTATTTTCTGTATCATTTTACTTTATGCCAATAAATGTGCTATGATGAAAAATGTAATACTATTAAATGAAATACCACCAAAAAGTCATGCATATGATTTACATTTTCTTAAATGTAATTTCATATTATATATATATATATATATATATATATATTTATTTATTTATATTATGCAGAACTTATATTAGCAAAAAGAAAAGTTGTACTGTATGCTACACCACCCCCACATTCCAACACCAAAAACTGATGTCTGTAAAGATGAAAAGGAACTCTGCTCATTTGGAACTATATTGTCGTCAAAGACAAACTATATACAAATAAATTAATAAATAAATAGGTAGAGAGATATATAAATAAATGGTTATGATGAGTTATTATATGTATGTTACATACATAGACAATATTTTTCTCTGTTTCTTGCACTTGTTTTCCTGATCATAGATAAAAATGGCCCATTGGGATTAGGTAGTTGTCCTATTGGTTTCCAAATTACATAAGTAACTAAGTAAATAAACAAATTAAACAGAGCTGAGAGATGAATTATTGCCAGATTTAGATAGAAGCACTGGGAATAACATTAGGAGGCATTGTTGTATTTAAAAAAAGATTTGTTCTTCAAAAATTTACTTGAGAATAACAGACTTAGCCACAGATTTCCAAGTAATAAATCTTTGGGGAATTTTAAATGTGGTATGTGTAAGCAATGTCCACATATTATTTCTAGTGGTAAAAAAATTCAATTTGGACATATGAGATTTTTTTGTACAAGGACACAATAATTGCCAGTCCAAAATGTGATTTATATGGCTAAATGTTTGCAATGTCTGGTTTTCTATAAAGGTAAGATCTCTAGACATCTACGTGAAAGGATTTATGAACATCTATTAGACATTAAAAAAGGCAGGTTGACCAATGCCTTATGCAAACATGTTAGAGAATACACTGATTGTAAATCTGAATTTTGTATTATACAATAGAGTTTATTGGCTATTCAGGGTAGGACTTTACCTGAACATTTAGATTAATGTGAGTTACGCCTAAATGCCTTTACCTATCCAGGCTTAAATGAGTATGATAGTACTAATTGTGTGTTAAAACTTACACATTTGGAGGGTTAAATTATCCTGCTGGCTAATTGCTTGATTATTCACTTGATTATTTGATTACTTGGTTGATATTTAATTGGGTGTGATGCTTTTTAACTGTGCAATTTTAGAGAGTTTTTTAGTTTTGGAGAAGTCCCAGAGCACTGTGGGGATGAAAGCGCTTAACGTTTCATTCTTCTTTTAAGTATTCTTAAGTTTCTTATTTGGATACAATAAATCATTCTTGGAACTGTATCGTTGTCCTTGGTACTTGGCTGCTTCCTTGAGGTACCGTTCATTTGTTTCTTTTGGTTACCATCTCACCTGCATGTCACAGTAATGTTTAAATCAACAACACCTTGTATCACATGAGTATCATCTTGCGAAATCTTCATATTTCTAATTTGGTATAATTATTTAAACTGTAAATGTTTTTGCATTAGTTTTGAAGATTGCAAAATTATTGTTCTCAAAATGTTTTGTAATACTGT
Organism: Protopterus annectens; assembly: GCF_019279795.1. NCBI lineage: Eukaryota > Metazoa > Chordata > Ceratodontiformes > Protopteridae > Protopterus > Protopterus annectens. The sequence goes on along the minus strand of NC_056731.1, from coordinate 429,845,741 downwards.
GGAGCATTTCTCCCCGGGCCTCAGATGAAAATGGGCTCCAACCCAGAAGGACTTTTCTGGTAATCAAATGTCAATAAATAAAAAAATAAATATGTCAGAAAAAAATGCTAGGAGTTGAGCTGTAAACTTAAGTCATTTATAAATGTTTCCTGTTGGTGCAGTGTTAGCCTTAGGTCAAGTGGTGCCCTAGGCAAAGGGGCTCCACAGTGCCCCCACAACACACCACCTGGTGCCCCCTCCCTGGTCTACTTATACCATCCAGTTTACTGGAAAAGCGCCCCTGCTAGAGCGGCACCCTAGGCATCTGCCTGGTTGGTTTATGCCTAAGACTGGCTATGTGTTGATGAAAAGATGCTTGGAAGTCACTGTGATTGTGAGGGTTTGAAAGTTTGCAGGCTAGCAGAGACTAAAGGCTTGCAAAAGAAAATGTCTGAAATTCTGTTTGCAATATCTCCATGTCAGATTAGAAAACTAAAACAGTGAGTAAAAAGGTCACACAGGAAAACCAATTGGTTAAAAAGACAAAAAGAAAAATCTAGCAAGTCTAGACTTTCCACTATGTGATACCTTAACCCTCTTGTATCAGAGGCAACATGGGATATATGCAAATTACCCTTTAAGAATATCAGGTATTTTAGCTAAATGGCGATTCTGAATGTCCATGACCTTTACTTTTACTTTTGTATCCCATGTTGCCTGTGATACAAGAAGTTTCACACAGTGGAAAGTCTAGCCTTGCTACATGTCAGATTAGAGGAAAGTGAAAAAAGAAAACAAAGACTAATTATGTGGCTGAAGAAAAATGTTATATCTCAAGTTTAGATAGCCCTCTTGAGTTGTATCAAAATAATAGCAAAGACACATTGAGAGAGAGAGAGAGAGAGAGAGAGAAAGAAATGTTTAAATGTGAATCATGCCCCCATTGGAAACATGTCAGCAGAGGTCTCTCCTTTACAGTCTGAGAGTGGATATGCTAAATTCCTGTCACAGCTTCAAAGGGGGATACTGTGAGAACCTACAGTCAGGTGACCAGTTGAGGTCATTCTGCAAGCCATCTAGGAAATTATTAACTGGGGAAAAATGAGACAAACTAGAAAAGTAACAAAAAAAATGGCACTGTACCAAGGAGTACTCGAAAAAGTAGTTTATTCCTGATAAAGTAAGCGCTTTCATATAGGATAATACCTGCACTTCTTCAGACAAAAGTAGAAACAGTACATAAAACAGTAATTTAATTACATCCTCCAAAGATGCATCCCTAATTAAATTATATCACATGATTAATTAAATAATTGATATCTATAAATGCAATTAAATACTGAATGTATAGAATTGAACCAGTGGAAGTAAAGAAAACTAATATATGTACATATTATACGGTATAAAAATCTATTGTGAAATGATATAAATTGATGCATAAGTATATAAAATAATATATGCTAGAAAAAAAAAAAATATATATATATATATATATATATATATATATATATATATATATATATGTGTGTGTTCTATTAAAACCACAACCAATATGTAACAATGTATAAAAAATGTATAAAAGTTTTGATGCTGAATGAATGTATAACTGATCCCATATTCAAAATAATTGAATTATTGTTGTAAAAATTCTGTTATGCAAAACTTCAATAAGAAACTGTAAATTACATACACCATAAATGACATAAAACATCTCTTATCTGATAAGACTTTTTAGTTTCAATATATATGCTATAGAGCACATTTCATTAATACCAGGGTATCTAGATGTGTCACATCTGAGTTGCCATAATAGCTCACATCTCTCTAACCATAAAGAGATGGAGCCACCCCTGATACTGTTGGTAACTTGATCAATCACCCTGAACTCAAAAATATGTTCTGGAAAATTAATTATATGCTTAGACAGGACATTCTCAACTTTTTTGTTTTTGATTGCATATACGTGTTTATATAACCTGTCTCTAAGTCTCCTATCTGATTTTCCTATATAAAAAACAGGGCACATTTTACACAGGTAGATGATACTTCTAATGTTGCAATTAAATCTATTCATACAGGAAAATCTCATATCTCTGACTGTAAAGGAGAGACCTGTGCTGACATGTTTGCAATGGGGGCATGATTCACATTTAAACATTCCTTTTATTCTAGAGTTTTTGGTTTTCTTAACCTCCAACATGAATTTTAAATGTATGCCCCTTTTATATATGATCATAGGTCTACTGGGAAAATTATCCCTGACATTCACATCAGCTGATATCAAGAACCAGTTCTTATACACAATGCGCTTGATCACATATGCTTCATTGCAAAATGGGGTGATAAACATAGTTGCAAAATCCGAAGGAGCATTGCATGTTGATCTACTAATATGTACACTAGGATTGTTTGAAATATCCATGCCACTAAAATGGAAGTCACTCAGAATGGCTTTAAAATGTCCAGTCAACCTTTTAAAAGTAACCTCCGCCAGGGAATCCTCCAGTAAGGAATGTGGATAACCACGTTTCAGAAACATATCTTTAAAAAACTGGCATTCCACCAAGAAATCATTAAGATTGGAAATCATCCTGGCGGCCCTGACTAGCTGACCTTTGACAACTGATTTCTTCTGATAGCCAGGGTGCGAGCTTGAAAAATGCAGAAAATAATTAGAATATGTTTATTTTCTGAAAATAGTGGCCAGATAGCATTGTCTGATGCTGTCCTTGCTCAAACAAATATCCAAATAGGAAATTGTTGCCCTTTGGAAGTCGCTTGTGAATCTTAGAAAATCAGTGGTGCTACTGATATAATCCATAAATTCCTTAAAAATAGTCTTGTTACCCTTGAAAATGACAAAAATATTGTCAAGGTTACAAGTGTAATAATAAATATTTCTGAAAAGGGGTTGCTCCTAAGGATAAATTCCTTTTCCTAAAATACCATGACTAGATTAGAAAAGCTAGCCCCACACGGTGAACCCATGGCGACACCCTGGATCTGCAAACAGTAAGAGTATTCAAACAGAAAAAAGTTGATGGTGAGTATCAAGTCTAAAAATTCTTGTATCAAATATAATTCCTCATTACTAATACCCTTCTGGACCAACAACTGACTGACCCAATCAATGCCTAATTCATGAGAGATCACCGTGTACAAATCTTTTACATTTACAGTTGCAAAGTTGTAATCACCATTATATCACAATCAATTAACATTAGCACATGCTTGTGGTTCATCAGTCAAAAACTTTTTAAGTACGTTATCCACAAATTTGGCCATAGAATAAGTAATGGAATTATGACCATTAACTAACTGGTGTAAAGGGGGATTTTGCAAATCCTTGTGAATCTTCGGTGTTCCAAAGATATTAGGGATTTGTGGTGCTGGAACTGTTAAATAATTGTAAATGTCATACATGTTTCTATGAATAAATCATTTAAAAATATTCTGATTTTTTTATAAGCACCATTAAGCTCATTTAAGGACACTAATTTATAGTTCTGTCTCTAACATACATTTTATTTTCATTTTGTAAGTATCATTATCAAAAATAACTATGGCCCCACCTTTACCTGGTTGAGAAATTCTTAAGTCACTCATAGTTATACTAGATAATAACATTCTTTCATCAGAGTTCAGATTATTATTACTAGACATAGTAAAAACAGTTTTGAACAATTTAATATTCCTCAAATCAAACTCACAAATCTGTTCAAAAGCTGCCAAAGTAGGATTTAAAACAGGATTAAATGTACTATACACATGAAAGGCATTGTCATGGTTACCAGTACTAGCAGCCAAAAGCAGTTTCAAATTTAGCTTCCTGACGAACAGCTTCAAGTCAATGATAGTTTTAGGTAAATCCAAACTCCTGGAGGGTACAAATGTCATGCCCTTGGCTAAAATATCAACTAATTCAGTATTCGCAGGAAAACAGGAACAGTTGAATACTTTGAAATCACCAGTGGAATTACAAATAATATTCAAATGTTTATCCCCTTCAACAGGCAAATTATGAAAATCATTGTTCAAGAAGAGGATATCACACTCACCAGATGGGGAAAGACAGCAAACTGTTATCTCCGAGCCTGTCGCTGGTTCCTGCGATTCCTCTTCCTGTTGCTTTTGTAGGACGGGGTCTGTTGAACTGAATTGTTATCCCCCTGAAAATTCTGCTTATTCCACATGTTGTTTGAATGTGGACCCAAACTAGTGGAAGTGTATGCGTTATTATTTCCTCTCATATTCTGAAGTTTTTCACTTCATCTGGGACCTTCTGCTGCAGTCATACTATTATCTCCTTCCATGTATGAATTCCAACATAAAACGTCATCACTTCCTAATGCCCCCATGTCATGGATGGTTCCGATATCCTGATTGGTCGTATGAGCCATCATTCTCCACTGCTGCGATTCAGGAGGGCGTGGATAAGCATTTTTTTCTGCTGTATTCCCCCTTGTCTCTGTTGAGATTTTTAACGTTTGTAGCCTTAAACCTCAGAATCTGTGCATCGATGCTGCTGAAGATACGGTCATAATCTTACCTGTATCTACTGAAGTCAGAATCCAATTTGACAGTTGCATCTAACACATGAAGCTCATCCTCCAGAGTTTTTATTTGGTCATTATAGTGCTTTATGAAGCATTCCATTAGTTGAATGCCCTGTTGGTTGAATAAGTAGATCAGCTCCATATGAAACGGTGAGTCCAGAATTAATCCTGTGGGGTAGCACCATGTTCTCAAGCCTTTCGGCACTATATTCCTCGCAATACATTCTCGGAAATATAACACATCTAACTGAAGTTCCTTCAGCTTAAATGATTTTGAATCCAAACTTTTCAAATTACTAGCAATACTAGCTGATGAATTAGGGGCAGTACCATTGACTAAGTTAATTGTGTTAAAGTTGGGCATAGGTTGTAACCACCTATGCAAACTGTCATATTCATACAATCCAAAGCTGGCAAAGGTGGCCCCTGTAAAGGGGATGTAAGTCCAGTTATATTACTGTTCTGGTTCAGATTTCCTGGGTTGACTGGTTCATTCGGTCATTGAGATGCACTTTGCACGTTGGAATTCTCCTCTCCGTGCCTATGATCATGAGAAGCAGCAGAACCAGAAGTAGCAGGGGCTGCAGGGGAGGACGGGTGAATCTCCATGGTATTAGAAGTAACAGCAGACTTTGTAGAGTAGTTCACTACGATGTTAGCTAGATCATCCACTTTCTTGTTGAGTGCATAGATAAGGCAGGTTAATACACCAGTGTCCTGGGTAGTATTCATCTCAATATTCTCCTCTGGAAACGGAAGGAGCGCTGAGCCCAAAGTCAGTAGCCATGACAAAAAGAAGAACTAGTAACTGGGGAAAAATGAGACAAACTAGAAAATAACAAAAAAATGGCACTTGACCAAGGAACATCAAAAAAGTAATATATTCCTGATAAAGTAAGCGCTTTCATAGAGGATGATACCTGTACTTCTTCAGACAAAAGTAGAAACAGTACATAAAACAGTAATTTAATTACATCCTCCCAAGATGCATCCCTAATTAAACTGCATCACATGATTAATTAAATAATTGATATCTATAAATGCAATTAAATACTGAATGTATAGTATAGAATTTTTAGACTTTACACTCACCAACAACTTTTTTCTGTTTGAAGACTCTTACTATTTGCAGACCTAGGGTGTCGCCATGGGTTCACCATGTGGGGCTAGTTTTTCTAATCTAGCCACGGTCTTTTGGGAAAAGGAATTTATCCTTAAGAACAACCCCTTTTTGGAAAATATCTATTATTACACTGTTTACCTTGATGATATTTTTGTCATTTTCAAAGGTAATGAGACTATTTTTAAGGAATTTATGGATTATATCAGTAGCACCACTGATTTTCTAAGATTCACAAGCGACTTCCAAAGGGCAACAATTTCCTATTTGGATATTTGTTTGAGCAAGGACAGCATCAGACAATGCTATGTGGCCACTATTTTCAGAAAATAAACATATTCTAATTCTTTTCTGCATTTTTCAACCTCTCACCCTGGCTATCAGAAGAAATCAGTTGTCAAAAGTCAGCTCGTCAGGGCCACCAGGATGATTTCCAATCTTAATGATTTCTTGGTGGAATGCCAGTTTCTTAATGATATGTTTCTGAAACGTGATTATCCACATTCCTTACTGGAGGATACCCTGGTGGAGGTTACTTTAAAAAGGTCGACTGGACATTTTAAAGCCATTCTGAATGACTCCCAATTTAGTGGAATGAATATTTCAGACAATCCTAGTGTACATATTAGTAGTCAACATGTAATCCTTCGGATTTTGCAACTACGTTTATCACCCTGTTTTGCAATGAAACTTATGTGATCAAGCGCATTGTGTATAAGAACTGGTTCTTGATATCAGCTGATGTGAAAGTCAGGGCTAATTTACCCAGTAGACCTATGATCATATATAAAAGGGGCATACATTTAAAATCCATGGTGGAGGTTAAGAAAACCAGCAACTCTACAATAAAAGGAATGTTTAAATGTGAATCATGCCCCCATTGCAAACATGTCAGCACAGGTCTCTCCTTTACAGTCAGAGATATGAGATTTTCTTGTACGGGTAGATTTAAATGTAACACTAGAAATATCATCTACCTGCCTAAGTGCAAAATGTGCCCTGTTTTTTATATAGGAAAATCAGATAGGAAGTTTAGAGAGAGGGTATATGAGCACATATATGCAATCAAGACAAAAAAGTTGAGAATGCCCTGGCTAAGCATATAATCAATTTTCTAGAACATATTTTTGAGTTCAGGGTGATTGACCAAGTTACCAACAGCATCAGGGGTGGCTCCATCTCCTTACAGTTGGAGAGATGTGAACTAGTGTGGCAACTCAGATGTGACGCATCTAGATACCCTGGTATTAATGAAATGTGCTCTATAGCATGTATATTGAAACTAAAAAGACTTATCAGATAAGAGATTTTTTATGTTATTTATGGTGTATGTAATTTTTTTAAGATACAGTTTCTTATTGAAGGTTTGCATAACAAGAATGTTTACAACAATAATTGAAGTATTTTGAATATGGGATCAATTATACATTCATTCACCATCAACACTTTTATACATTTTTATACATTTTTCTACATTGTTACATATTGGTTGTGATTTTAATAGAACATATATATATATATATATATATATATATATATATATATATATATATATATATATATATATATTCTAGCATATATTATTTTATGTACTTATGCATCAATTTATATCATTTCACAATAGATTTTTATACCGTATAATATATACATATATTACAGTTTTCTTTACTTCCACTGGTTCAGTTCTATATATTCAGCATTTAATTGCATTTATAGATATCAATTATTTAATTAATCATGTGATATAATTTAATTAGGGATGCGTCTTTGGAGGATGTATTTAAATGACTGTTTTATGTACTGTTTTCTACTTTTGTCTGAAGAAATACAGGTATCATCCTGTATGAAAGCACTTACTTTATCAGGAATAAACTACTTTTTCGAGTGTTCCTTGGTCCAGTGCCATTTTTTTATTATCTAGGATATTATATTTTACAGGGAGTAATCTCTGAGTATTGAGTATTCTATCTTAGGGAATCTGACTAAAACAAACTGCTCAATTATTTCATTGTACCTTGGTTGATCAAGTAAGTTATTAGGGAATAGCAATTCTCCTACAGTCAGTCAGGAATATTGCAAAGCTTAGTTTAGAGATTGTTTTTCTTTATATGTATGAGTCTGTTCATCAATATTATTTTCAATATTTTCTGTGATTTGAACTCAGTGGTTTACGGTAAATATATGTTTAGAATTTTCTTTTATTGTTTATTATTAAATTTTCTTTTATTGTTTATTATTAAATATATTTAAACTTTTCATTGTGCCTGGTCCTTTTTAGAACATGTTTAGCTTTGTGAGTATTTGCACATATTTATTTGGTGATAACTCTGGCTGCTTCTGAAAGCCTTGCTGTTTGGTCAACATTACCATTTGTATTATTATTAACTTCACTCAGCATAAATGGATACCTTTTTAAGAGCCTTATAGTAACTGACTGGTGGCAGTGAATTTACCTTATAGTCTGGGCAAAGCTGGTAGAGCAGGTAATCTGTGCTAGCCTTTCCGAGGTGTGTGTGTGTGTGTGTGTGTGTGTGTGTGTGTGTGTGTGTGTGTGTGTGTGTGTGTGTGTGTGTGTGTGTGTGAAAATTAAGTCTCACACTGTGTGTGTGTGTGTGTGTGTGTGTGTGTGTGTCTGTGTGTGTGTGTGTGTGTGTGTGTGTGTGTGTGTGTGTGTGTGTGTGTGTGTGTGTGTGTGTGTGTGTGTGTGTGTGTGTCTGTGTGTGTGTTTGTGTGTGTGAGCTACTTGGGACAGGGACACAAAGCACTGGTTTCACAGTGCCAGTGAGGGAGCCTTATTGGGGACCTGGGGAGAGGCAGATAGAGACAGCCAGACCCCTGGCTGAGTGTACGCCCTATGTGCTCCTAAGGGAAATTTTGCTTGGTGCAGACAGGTCTGCATCTGGAAATACTGAGTGTATCCATTTGTATTCCAAGTGCACATCACTCTCCAGTGTCAGTGGTACAGGATTCAGGCTCCTTGATTACTGGTCCAGTGTGGTTATGTCACATAGAGCACATGCTGAATTTCAGGATTAAGCTTATGGAGCTCATTAGGCTGGCAGATTAGCATCTTGCCCAAGAACAACAGCAACAAAAGATTTGGTACTGTTGACAACATCAACCCAAGAATATACAGAATACGCTACAGGCAGGATGGGAGGGACCTTCCTCCGTTGTGATAAAGATAAGGTATCTTAATTATATGGTGGAGTTGTCAGGAAGGCAGCAAAAGCATAAACTCTACCATTTTAACATGCCAAATTGCTACTATAATACACATATATTGGTACACGGTAGCTGCAGTGGGATATAGTTGGTAACAGGGGGATGCTGTGCTATTGCTATTCAGTAAGGCTCAGACTGATATGTTACTGAATGAGGTAGGCACTGTCACGTCTGCTATCCAGTGCACACATTCAGTACAAGAAGAATTTGTGTACATGTTCATTTTAAAGCCAGAGTGCTCTCAACTGATGGAGTACCATGAAGACACAGGAGCCCAAAAGTCAGTCAAATGGAAAAACTTAACTATTAAGGCAAAAACATGTAGGTGAAAATACCAGAAAGGGTTCTGTCATGTTATCAGATATGGAAAATGTCTTTTAAGGCAGTGAATTGTGTGATATAGCTATAGAGATACAATTTCATCCCAAGGCACATTCCTGGGAGAAATGCAAGAGTTGTACAAAACCTGTTTTGGGCATTTTTTAGTAGAAAATATGAAAAATGTGGAAAAGATTTATGAACTTTACAACTGTCCTTTCAGTAACGATGCATCTGTGCATGTGTCTGTATGCTTCCTGTCAAAAACTGCATTTCCTTGTTTGTAATGGAACTATGTGTGATCTAACCAGTATTATTAAAAAAAAAGAAAAAGAAAAAGAAAAAAAGTAAGTATAAAAAAACTTCTAACCTGCAGAAAATACCAAGCCACAGCTGCACTACTTTCCTCTTTGTTTGGACTCAATCTGGAAGAAGTAAAGGTTGTTTCGACAGACAGTAGAGGAAAGAGAATGCAGTCAGCATGCTCAGATTTTTGCATTTTTGTCTCTATGTTACCTGCAACTCTATTAAATATTACAGAAAACCTGTGGTAGTTAGACTACAGTAATCTCTAATTTGTGTTAGAAGTAGGATCATGTATTTGTAAACCACAAAAAGAGGAAGCCAGGCTGTGACAGAAATTCCAAGGTCTCCTTTATTAAAACATAAGCGCTTTCATTTCAAATTTGAAACAGAATCTCTGATCTGAGGAAGTTTCACAAACTTGAAATGAAAGCGCTTATGTTTTAATAAAGGAGAGCCTGGAATTTCTGCCATTGCCTGGTTGCACATTTTTGTGGTTTTCAGAGTTTGCATTTTATTAAAGTTTATCATTTATTTGTAGTTGCACTGGACTCTGCAGCTCTTAATAGTAAGGGTTAATTGGGTGTGTTAGGCAATGATCATAACTCAAGGCAGCAGTACACATTTGCTGTATATTCTTAATGTCAATTGCCCCCATTTTTAATCTGTCAGTCAGCTGATTGGATTGAAAAATCATATCCCCTGTCCTTGACTTTTTACTTGGTGGTCAGTGCATGAGCTGTGAGACCATAGCCCTTGGCCATCACATATTAACTGGTGGCACTAGATGAGAATATAAGCCTATGTCATCACATATTAGTATGTGGTCATTGACAAAAACTGTGAGACTGTAGCCCCTGACCATCATAGTATATATCAAACCTTTAGTGCTGGAGAAGTCAAGCCACACACCCAAGTACCTGAATTACTTAGCAGTATCCACAAATACTCCAGTTTAGGTCGCAACAGACTACTTTGCTGGCATCTTAGCCATCCTTTTGTGGCTTATAAACAGCACAGCTTGAGTTGTCTCACATTTAATAGATAGATCTTGCTGAAGAAACTAGTTCTACATGTTATACAATAGTTAGGTGTTCAGTAATAAGGGTGTATTATTGTGAGATCATCACCAAATGCAAAGAATGCAGACGGTGATTGCATTTATGTGAACAGTGACTCTAGGACTGAACCCTAAGGACCACCATTCAATTTTGTTGTGAGGCAATAAACTGAGTGACCTGTTTGTTCTGTTGGGTATATAGCTCTTAAGAGACTGTAAATTAGATGGAGTCAGCTATCAATATACAGTGAGAAGCACTGCTGAAGACATTGGTTAGTTCAACAAGGATCTTGCCAGTGAAGTCATCATGGCCAACTCACTTAAAAAGAGGAGTTATCATGCAATGTTCTTTCTGGAAACTAAGCTGATGTCAACAAAGAATATACACATTGTACGTCTTCATGTCTAAACATAAAAATTTAAATCGTACTATAGTTCAGATACTCTGGGATACCTTACTTATGACAGTTGGCCTAGTTTAAATAGTTTGTCATTGCTTGCACTCCACCTCACATCAAATCTTATTTAGCACTTGTAAAAATAATATCACAATTCTTTTTTTTTTTTAGTTTTTTCACCTTCCTGTAAACATACTCTGGAAAAGTTAAGTTTTAACATCCTATGATCTGTTCACTTTGTATCAACATATATGAGTAATAAACGTCATTGCCAAGATTAGTGATTTGTAGAACTTGTAAACTTATTAGATGGATCTCCATTTAACCTTGTACCTTTGTACACCTGCCCTAACACATGAAGTAAGGAACTAGGTTTCAGTGCCCAATCAACCACTCCTTTTGCTTAATTCTTAGTTTATGCAATTGACAGCAACATCTCATTTAACACATTTGTTGTAACATTACAGTACTTATTGTTTCTACCAATCATAAACTTGTACTACCATTTTGAGGAGCTTGTTCCCCCTGGTCTCAGCTGAAGAGAATTTGCAGTAGTCCAGCCAGACTATGTTAGTTAAGAAATGCAAGAATGAAAGAACAAAAAATATTTGGGGATCTGGCCCCTCCACCTGTAACACACACACACAGTGCTTATTCTCCTGGTCACCGCTGTCATTCTCACCATGTCTGCGTAAGTTGTAAAGGCCCCCTCCTCGTGTCAGGTTGCCATTCTAACCAGTTCTGACTATTGGACTCATTCTTTTCCCCTGTCACATTTCTTGTTACTTCAGCCATCTTCCTCATATAGGCTTACCAGCTACTGCCTTGCTTCCTTCACTATCCTGAATTTAAAACAGTGTATGCTGACATCCAGTTTACAGCACTATGCATTTCAACGTCTCCTTATTTCTTTGCTTTAACGGTCCTCTTATGACCATGAATTCAGTGCTAACCATTGCTACTACTCCTTTTTGTAAATAAGGTCATGTTGTCATGTTGTGATTCTGCAGTGACAAATTCATCATATTCTTGCCTTGTCCACTTTCTGATCTTCCTTTGGATTCTATCACTCATATTCTTATCCACTCATGGGACAACTGGGGTATTTCCCAGCTCAGTCTCTTTGCCAGATCTCTTCTAATAACTATAAACACCATCCCAGTCAACGCTACGTAAGGAACCAGTGGACTCTCCTGAACATACAAAATGAAGCATACATACAAATAAATAAAATGTCTTTCTTTTTGTTGTAATTATAGCTTCAGCTTTTTGTATTTATGCGTTATGTACACTGATACAAGAAACATCTTCAGTGGATTCTCCTGT